>NW_028301578.1:12257500-12430000 GCF_042242905.1 Orbicella faveolata | reverse complement strand
TACTCCCATATTTGAGGTTTAGTGGTATGATTTTCAGGCAGTTTAGTCTTAGTCTCCTCCACAGCCGTTATTAGGGTCGTCACGCAATGCTTCTCCCTCATTGGTGGGGAGAAGCGTTGCATGACGACCCTAATAACGGCTGCGGAGGAGACTGGTTTAGTCTGGGATAGGGTATTATTTACCAGAAAAGTGTCCAGTGCATGAACAATTTAGCCTAGGACAGGGTTCTTTTCTCGGAGTTCTACAATTATATAGAAATTGAAACTTGAATGTGACTTCGAAAGATATTAGTCAAGTTAGCCTATGTTGGACTACAATATTAGTAATAAAGTTTCTGCATGGAAACAACTAGTCTGGGATGGGGTAGGGATCTTTGTTGCCTAGTCTAGAATAGATGATTTGAGTTGTAATGCGCATTTAAACATATCCATATGGAATTTGTGCACTACAAATTCTTCATTATCATTAGGGTTGCAAACTCTAGTTAGTTAACCATGGTGTAGTATAGGGTAAGGGTTTCAGTCTCCCAGAGGCACATCCCTACCCAAAGATTTAAAGAGTGCCTCCCTCCCCCTAGCCATGAAGTCAAACTTATTGATGCTTTGAAACCAACTTGTATAGATTTGCAAGCTAAATCCAAACCTCTGTGTGCAAAAGGGAGGCGCGGTGGCCTCATGGTTAGTGCGCTCGTCTCCGGATCAAGCGGTCCAGGTTCGAGCCCTGGCCGGGGACATTGTGTTGTGTTCTTGGGCAAGACACTTTACTCTCACAGTGCCTCTCTCCACCCAGGTGTATAAATGGGTACCGGCGAACTTAATGCTGGAGGTAACCCTGCGATGAACTAGCATCCCATCCAGGGGGGAGTAGAAATACTCCTAGTCGCTTCATGGTACAGAAACCGGGATAAGCTCCGGCCTGATGGGCCACTTGGCTCGCATGCAGACTTCACCTTTTTATCTCAAATTTTTAGACCAGTAACCGTTTTTTTTTTTTTCCATGGGGTTCAAAGTATGTCTATGGGTGATTTTCTTGAATACCCCTCTCCCTACCCCTAATTCAGGTGGGTATGTCTTAAGTTTACTGCCTGGCAACCTGAGATGTCTCTTGAGTTCTGTGGGATTACACCCAAAGTTGAGCAATAATGCAGAATGAGAACTTGGATCTGTCTTTCTCTTTTTCATTGGCCTTTTGAGTAAAAAAGTCATTAAATGAATGAATGTGTTACTGCAGGACATTCTTTTCTAGGATTGGTTCATCTGAATAATGTGCAGTTCCAGAAAATATCCATACTCTCCCCACAGAAGGGATTGGAATTTCCTGGAGGTGGGGGGTCTCTGAGACCAAAGCATTTAAAGAAAGGTATTAAGCTTAATTGGAATTTCTAGAGGGGTGGGATGGGGCCCTAAGGGGGTAGGTGGTTGGGTGGACTCCTATGTGAAATTCTCATTTCCTAAACTTGAATTGCTCAGTTTCTATTCGTGAGAGCCCCCCCCCCCCCCCCCCTTCCCCACCTTTTTTAGGGTCACTGTACCAACAGTTCTTATTCAGGCAGCACTTACAAGCTAGTCAGAGGCCGAACTAATTATTTGCATACTCTTATAAGCAAATAAACATTCAGTTGATTGGTTGACTGAGAAACAGATATCAGTTGAAAAATTCTAGTCTCTGAGACTGGAATAAACTGGCTCATGGTGTTGACCTTAGATGTTGCTAAGCAACCAGTTGTGTGATTATGGTGTGACAAGTTTTGAAGTACTTCAGATTGTCGCATTTTTTATTCAGGCTTTTCTTTGATTGGATGATAAAATTAAATCATAAACTTTATGAGTGCTTAATAATGCAGGTTTGTGTGCCAGAACTGGCACTTACTCCATGGCCCCGACTGCAATATTTTTTTTATTCACTAAAATTGTGCTTTGGATTTTTAGATGCACCCCCTGATGAGTACCAATTGAGTTTTAGAGGCTTTCACACAGCTGCACAGTTGGGATTCAGCTACACCACAATATGAAAAGTTCTGGATTTTGCCTTTTTGTATTATTAGTCTGTGTTCAAGTAGTAGTGTTGGTGGTTTCTTACCTATATCTTCATCAATATTCAAGATATAAAGACAAGACATTAATGAGAGATCTAAAAAGAAAAACGCATTCAGGACAAGAATCAAATTTCACTTCATCGTTGCAAATGGACAAGTCAGCGGACTTCCTTCAAAATTCAACCAGGTACTCATCGGTCAAGAATATTCGTACCCAGTGCTCTCAACTGACGTTCTCGTTCGTTTCTCACATCACTCAGCCGCATTTTGATGACAGGAACACAGATATCTTTCTTCTAGTTTTAATCACCTCTGGAGTTAGGACGTCGTATGTGACGCGAAGAAACCGTGTCCGGGACACATGGGGTGACGAGGTCAACCACCCTGCTTCGAAAGACTGGAAACGAGTCTTTCTCTTGGGTAGGACCCAGACCGCCGAAATCCAACAAGAAGCGTCAGTCTTCAATGATATCCTAATACTGAACATGACAGATAACTACGACAATTTAGTAATCAAGGTTTTTTCGGGACTGTTATGGAGTATAATTCATATAAACCCTCGTTTTATCCTCAAAGCAGACGACGATGTCTATGTTCGTGTTCCTTACCTAATATCATGGCTGGAAAATTATGGCTCTGATAAATTGTATGGAGGTCACGTGATACCTGACGGAGCAAGGGTAAACAGATCAGTGACGTGGAAGAACCGGGTTTTGAAGGATTGTTTGGCTGAAGACGTGTATCCTCCATATTGCTCGGGTCCGTTCTATGTCATCTCTTCAAACATCCTTCCTTCGGTATTTGAAAGTGTACGAAAATGGACGGCTTTTCCAGCCGAGGATGCGTATCTGGGAATCCTGGCACGAGAGAACGGAATAAAGCCGGTTTCGATAACCGGTTTTGATTTGAAAAAACTTGAAGATTACGGAACTTGTAACTGGGCTTCAGCAATAGCACTTGGACATCGTTTTGACTTGTTAAAGTTACATTATGTTGACAAGAAACTTCAGGAAACCAGCAGACTTCCCAGTGATTATTACAAATGTTTACTGGACGACTGGGCAGTCATTATCGTTCCGATTGCAATCCCAAGTATTTCGATTTTGGTTGTGTGTATTGTTGTTAAGCTCCAGTCATGTTGGAGATAAGTTAATTATATCGTATAAATAAGTTCAATTTACTTATTAACCAAGATTGAGGTCTTTAAAGGAAAATCTCAAACCGAGTTATGCCCGTATTTACTGAACGATAGCTCAGTCAATATAGCAGGGCAAGGGGTTTGAGATTTTCCCGCAAAGACCGGACGTTTTTATATTTTGGGGGGGGGGGGTGGGCTGGGGGGCGGGGGGCCGTCGTCGGCCCGTGGGCATTACAGATAGGTTATTGACAAAGCGTGAGGTCAAGATGGCTGGATATTGGCCACGTTCCTTTTTGTTTGTTTATGGACCAAGACGGAGTCGAGATCCATAAACACACAAAAAAAGACAGCGGGTAGTCCCGAGCGGGCAAGATAGCGCCATCTTGCCCTGTCGGCCTAATCCTAATTCAATCTTGGTTCGTCTCGCGCGCTCACGAAACTAACCGGCATATGACAAGAGAGAATAATGGTGCAACGGACATTGAACCTGTCCGCGTTTTACTGTAAAATGAACTCGGAAAGGATGGAGGGATACACAGACCTGAACATAGGGACTTAAGGAGCTTTAACAAAATATAACGCAGCAAATGAAATCGGAAAGACCGGGGGCGGGTTTTCGAAGGTAAATCAAGGCAAAAATACGGCGAAACAACACGAAAGTCAAGAAAATGGTTTATTACGCTTTATTTTCTCTTAGTTACAGAATTAAAATATTCGTTGACCCGAACAACATATTTTTGCCGGCCTATAAATCGCTATTTTCAAGCAATTTCAAGCCCGTTTTGAAATTCAAACTTACGGCAAAAAGAACCGTAAATTAAGTTTCGGTTTTCGTTTCTCCGTATTTTGGACCCGAAATTCGCAGAAAATTTTGTCTAAGCCTTAGTGAATTTCCAACTACGAATTAAAATAGAGAGTTTTATAGTCCTTCAAAGCGCGTTAGTCTCAAAGGTTATCTGTTGTTTCGGCTATTAGACATTTGAACGAAATACTGCATACATTGCAACTTAAGCAATAGAGCACTTTTCCTTGTTTAAATCCTTCACGTGCCACCAAGACAAGAAGAGCCTAACAGGTTCTAAAAACGAAAAAAAGAAAGATTACAATGATTCTGAGACAGAATTTGGCATTGGTACGGCTTTAAAACAAAAATGGTCACCCGGAGAAGAGAGTCAACCGTTTCGCACAGTACACTATCATAAGAGCTATCTAAAATACTATATATTTCTCCTAGAGTCGCTTAGTGAGACTTATTTATACACACCGAGCCCAGGAGAGCAATTCAACCAACAAACACAAAGTTAGATGTGAGATACTGTTTGTCATTTGAGTTGGAAACACGTATTTCCACAAAAAGTCACAAAGACAGATCTGATGGACAGGTAGCTGTGAAAAAATACTTCGATACCTCTGTCAAAACAACTGTTTCACCCTTCACAATTTATCTCGGCTTGTGCTATGTTCGCAAGAGGAAGATGTTACACATAATAGAGAGAAAGGGGACACGACCTGCTCCCTCCCCCTTCCTGGTGATACTCCCTTCATGGAGGGCTATATCGCCTTATGTGCAGCACTAGAGGGTATGGTTTTTGAGCAATTTTGGCCGGTCTGAAAAAGGTTACGTTATGTTTTTCACTCTGGCTTGGCATTGGGTATTTTGATTAAAAGGAACTATTTTTCTCCGCATCCACATTGGCATATTCGTAGCCCTTTTCAAAGTTTTACACAAATGGAAGCCGTTTATGGTTACAGCCGTGTACTTATTTTAGAGGCTTAAAATATGGCATAGAAAATCACCGATTTGGTCAGAAATAGGTTACAGGACCTCACACCCCCACCAAAAAATTGGGGAGTACCCCCCTGGACACGATTTTGTTGTTACATGAATTGAACTTGCATTCTAGAATGGCGACGTATTAGATAGGAGGTGATTATAATTACCCTATACTATAGATCCCATTCAAATTATTGCTACCTGAAAAACTGGACTTGAGCCATTAAGCCAGAAATGGGAATTCGTACGTTTTAAAAGGGGTGTTTTACAAAATTTCCAACGAGCACTACAGTCGCTTTGGTAAGAGAGACCCCCTTGAAGAGGATATGTGGGTCAGGAGGGGGAAGGAGGGGGGGAGGGGGATCGGAGGGTTTGGATTCCACTGTATCATTACGAAAAAGTAGAGTTTGATCAAATATCACTCACCTTTTTAGCTTTCTCGCGCTCAAACAATCGGAAACTATAACCAGGACTGTCCTTTACGACTGCTATCTCGTTCATCAGTTCGCAAAACTTCTCTTTCACTCCCACCTCTACAGAATATTGATAGTTGTAAGCCACACATCTGGGCACTCGAAGGCAAAGGTCCTCGCACATAACCTCTGAGAGAACGAACTGGTGCCAAATCACGTGACCTTGGAGTTGTTTGTCCCAAAAGCGATCTCTGCTGATTGGTAAATGTTCAAAATGACATTCAGGTGTTGGTGCTGGTGTAGATACGACACTTATACTAGAAGTTGCTGTTATTGTTGGTGAGACTGTTTTTGATGCGGCTGGAATTTCTGTGAAATAAAGAATAGTGGAAATCGTTGTGAGCCACATTTTATTGAACAAAATTGTCATCACTCAATGAAAACCAAAGTTGTTAACAATAACAATAACAATAATAACAACAACAATAACAATAGCAATAGCAATAGCAATTACAATGACAATTACAATTACAATAACAACAACAATAACAATAATAATAATAATAATCGAATATTACCCAGGATAACCCTTCAGCACAAAGAACTGTTATCAACGGGGTCCTGCTGACTAAGAATTAAAAACTAATAGATATATAAGAATTATTAAGATGTATAAAATAAGATACATATTAGGGCAAAAATACACCAATTTAAAAACTGTGAAAAATACCATAGAAATTACATGTAATAATCGCCCAAGGTTCTCCTAAATAAAGCTCTAGAACTGATGTTTCTTAAGCTACGTGCAAAATCCAGTCTGACCTTTGGTAGTTTTGCTGTTTTCCCATTGTTTCTTGTGTTTAAAGTGTTATGATGTAATCGTTGAAAATAGCCTTTAAATGGAAAGCATGCATATGCAGTTCCATTAAGGCAGTCAAATACAAAGCAGCACGCTCTTTTTTGTAAAAAGTTATCAATTGTTAAAAATCGAAGATCACATTTCTGCGGACTGCGTTTCGGGGAAATGATTTAGAGGCTTCAGGTCTCAATGAAGCGGATCATGAGTTTGTGGGACTGACCATCCAAGACCAGAATAGCCGCAATACGTAAATATTGTCATAATCATCGATTGGTAAATTCGCTGGGCACTAAAAGTATCAGTGCTGGAACGGATGCGCCGTAAGAGGTTCACTCTTCCTTCTGCCTTCTTGTAAATTTTTTGAACAAACAAACAAACAAACAAACAAACAAACAAACAAAGAGGTGTTTAGTGGTTTGTTTATCTCGTTAGTTAGTAGTTAGTTAATTAGTTATTTAGCTCGTTCATTCGCTCGTTCGTTCGGTCGGTCAGTCGGTCGGTCGGTTGGACGGTTAGTCAGTCGTTCGTTGGTTCGTTCATTCGTCCGCCCGTTTGTTGGTTGGTTGGCTGATTGTTTGTTTGGTTGGTTAGTTAATTTGTTAGTTTAATTTGTGTCATTGGTTGGTTGGTTGGTGTGTGTGTGTGGGTGGGTGGGTGGGTTTGCTGGTTGGTTAGCTGGTTATTCGGGTTGCTTAATTGTACCCATGGAAGGAATCATATGTCGTCCTGACCACTGTAACAGGATCATGTAGATATCAGTCCATGAACTCAACCAAACTTCACAACCACAAGTGAGAGTCATTACATTTCTCAGTAATCATAAAAAAAATCCTTCCTTTCCAGGTGAAAATTGAACTTTTGAGTGTTTTTTTAGTTTTGTTTTGTTTTGTTTTTTCAGTTTCTCGTGTTGATAATAATTTACCTGTTGGAACAGGACAAAAGTTGCAAGTCTTTTTGCATTTGTTGACGGCATAATCTGAACTTCTGACGCACTTTCCGGTAGTCTTCCAAATCCAGCACAAATAGCCGATATCAGAACAACACGCTGAAAACATAAACGACAAGCATTAAATGTAAGAAAATAACATTCCTTTAACTTGTTACAGATTTATCTATTAACACTGGACAGTCAAGAGATTATATTCTAATTTTATCAATTGATTGAAGAGACATGCGCAGAGAACACGGTATGTCACGTGACCAATATTGAACGGAGATGTGATGTGCACGGCAGATCAGACACTTTGAGTAATTTGTTCCCCTAGCAGAACTTGATTTTGGACCCGGATATGAATCAGATGTTTGATTAAATATATGACACAAACTGTTACATGAAATTGAAAATGAAATTGTGATCGGTAGAGACGGTAAAACATCCGGCGCATCAAATCCTTCTTCCCATATATACAAGGACCGTCTCAACCGATCACAATTATCCAAAGTCATTTATAAAGCTAGTTGCTGGGACTGCAATTAATTTTACATTGGGAAAACGAAGCAAAGACTTCACGACCGGAAAACGGAACATTTCAAGGCCCTTTCGAAACGTGATCACACTTCTGCTATTGCTGATCACGTTAAAACAACTGGTCACAACATCAAATGGGAACATATTGACAGTTTGGCGTGCGGCAAAACTGACTACCATTGTAACGTTAAGGTGACCTTGTTTATTCAGGGGTTGGAGCCAACATTGAATGCCAATGTCAGCAGTGAAAAGCTTTTACTTTATTAGGAAAGCTTTCACTATGTCACTTTCCAGACAGTTTCCGTTTGAAACGTCTTAAATTCCTACTGCAGATGTTTTCTGTCTAGGTTCTAGATCCCAATTTATACAGTATAAATAGCTTTCAAAAATTTTATTGGTTATACTTTTGAAAATGTATGTTGACTAGCATACGCAACGTCAAGTTCATAAAATGCATGTTTTTAAAATGTTTGTCATCGCTGTTTGTGTTATATTTTTAATCAAGCTACGATGGCCGAAGACCAAGAGTTTATATGAATCAAATGTTCTTTACAAGAAATGGGCAGGTTCCGTTGTCGATTAGCAATATAGATGTTGAAATTTGAAAAGAAAGTGTTTCATACCTGCTAATGACACAGACAAACAGAGATTCCAGCAAAGAACTGAAAACAAACCAGTTATTATTGTTAGCAAAATCATGATCGTGTACTTTACAATATTATTTTACCGACTAGATCGTTACCATGGTCTTTCTACTGACTGACTGACTGACTGACTGACTTAACTGACTGACTGACTGACCGGCTGACTGACGTCTGCAGTCACACAATTGCTCCAAACCTGTACGAACAACTTTTATTTCACCTATCCATACATACTCTAAGTAAATAAGTACAGGTGTTTTGCATTCGCTTATCTCGTCAATCGCCACTCTCAAAACCCTTTAAGACCATTATTTTTATCTGTTTGACATTAAGATAGTGCACTAAAAAAAAGTCATTAATTCCCTAATCGTTCAGGTGAGGTGATATTCAGTAACATTTTCGTACTCAGAACTTTTGCGAGAGTAATTTTGTAAACGAAAAAGAATCGAAGCTAGTTGAAAAAACCCAGTGTTAGTATTGAATGGCAATCCTGAGATGTATGTTGGCCCAGCTGTCTTACCCAATAAACAACCGCTGCACTGCTAAAATCATCCCGTTGTCTTTATGTATTAAATGAAAACAGGTTTAAATGAACTGTCTAGTTTCTTACAGATTTGCTTACATAATATTAAAATGACTAAGTTAAGTTCAAGAAGAACTAGGAGAGCTGCATTTGTCAGATTCCGGCCACAGACATTGCTGTGTTGACTACGGGAAAGTAATATTCTTTTCAAAGCTGTAATAAGTTGATGCCGTTTTTTCACTTTTTGACTCTATTGTCAAATTTCCAAGTCCCTAACATCTCCTGTTCAAATATAAATACACGTTAACTTTAAAATCTCCAGTTTCTCACCAAAATAAATAATAATATATTTTAGGTTTCTTCTCCTGCAAAGCGAGAGAGATATCTTGTTCAGGGAATGCCATTTTGCTAGGGGACCATCTCAGTTTGAGACGTTGACTTTCGATAAATTAGAGTTAACCCTAGTAAATCTAATACAAGCCCTTCAATAAATTTACAATTTCTGCTATGGATCTCTTACCTGTAATATTTAGCCATGCCATTGTCTACACGACGAGTTCACCACTGAAGAGCAGGTTTCTTAAGTTTTGCTTTTCAACAATCTTTACCTTTATATTCATCTGTTTTCACTGCAACACAACGAGAGGTGCCTTTTAACATGAATGAATTAGTTTCAATGGTCATCGCACATAATATATATAAATATCTCCCTTATAGCGAGCGGACAATATATAATGGCGCCGGAAAACAATAGGACCTCATTCATCTGCTATGCAAAGTAAACAAAGGCGTGAAATTGCTGTCAAATGTTTCATTAATTTTTTGCAATAGCAAGTTGTGTTATTATATACTAAAGATGTGTGCATTTCTACTCGGAATAAAGTAGTGGTTCCAAAGCTTCTTTACGATCTCCTCATGCAAATTGCTTCTATCGGATATTCGATGTTTTTGGCAACAACAACTAGTTCGGTTTTTATATTGATAGAGAACATCTATTTTAATAGCACTTCAATGGTCCTTTCCTATTTACTTTAAAATGATGTTGCGAAACATCTTGAGAAAACCTGACAGCGTGATAAATGAATAGTATTGCATTAGATTTATCTTTTTTATACGTGATAGGCTCATTTCTGTTAATATACACCGTTGTTTAGAGAGATAAAGTTCTACGCAAAATGACTTTTAATTAGAGCCCCCTAATTTCTCTCTGAAATAAATTTGAAAATATTAATACAATTCAAATTGGTGCAGCTGCCAAAAATTAATGGCGCCGTCAAGCGATGAGTCAGAGTGTGTCATTACTTGTTTGGGGAACACATGCGATTTTTCATTAAATTTTGGTCAGAACAAACGTTTTTACTTTTTTTTTGCTGTCGTATCTTAATTTATTTTGCGCACTCTTTGCTTTCGTTTTTTTTTTTTTCAGCGATTGTCGAGGCCTGCTCTGAACCTGTCCGAAACAAATGAAAATAAAATAAAGAGCAATAAATAGTCCAGGGAACTTGAAATAAGTTTTTCTGCCTTGCAACTTGAAACAGCTCGTAAACGTCTACTCTTTGGCGAGCAAAAAACGCAAACCAAGATCCTGGGAACGAGTTAGTCCGAACGAAAGAATTATATATGACGAACCTCGTTCCCAGGGCTTTTAGGTTGAAAATCTTGACGCTTCCCGATTTTACGAGCAGCTGCAAGAAATCTTACCAAATTTCGAGCAAAGCCACTTCGTTGAGCTTTTATTCACGCTATTTCCAGTACACAAACTGGTTCGAGGACATGGCGTATACATTGTTATTCGCCTCCTATACAGCAACAGCGAATGAGAATCAAAACGTTCGTTATAGAATGCCGCTGTGCGAGGTGAGTGCAGGTGCATAGTGGAAATGATCTAGAGTTAGAGTTCTTTGTGATTAACTGGAAGGATGATTTTTAATCGTCAATTATAACTTTTAAGCTGAAGAAAATGTTCTTTTAGATACCTTTGGCCTTAAAATTGGCAATCTTACTAAATTCTTCGTTTCCTTTCCATTTGTTTCATCCATTTCTAAGGCGACTGTTGATTGGCAAGCCCAACTCTAGGGCATCGGCAAACGGTCTATTCTAACTACTGGCTCTAAATCGAACACCCTGCAAGCAGAGCCTTTTCTTACGGTACATTTGCTTTGTACCGAGAAAAGGTTCTGCACGAATCGTGTCCTCTTTTTCCGTGTAATAAGAAATGAAGCAAAAAGAGATAAAAGAGGCTCTGCTCGCAGGGTGTAAATCGAATTCCCTGAAGAAAGGTGTCAGAGAATTAATTGAGACAATACGCATACAAAGCAAGAAAAATGGTTTTCCTTTTCTTTCTTTCTTTAATTTTTTTTCTTTTCCGAGAGAGACACAGAATCCAAAATATTTGAAATACCAGTAAATTTGGTCTAAACTCGCGACAAACTTCTACATCAGTGAATCTTCCCAAAACTAATCATTTACATACAAACAGATATCTTTCAAGACCGTGTGTTGATCGTCCGATCGAACTTGCTTTATATCAATTCCCAGTATGGTGTTGACCTAATATATGAAACACGAAAGACCATGTTTGATCACCATTTTAAACACAGAGAAGAGAGTTGAAAATACGACGCGTAACGGAGCATCTTTGACGAACTTCGAGGCATTTGGAAATGTGGTCAAACACTGTCTTGAGTATTTGATTTATATTCTAAAACTGGGGAGAAAAGCGAAGAAATAAAATCGTAACAAATCTGTACTAATTAAGATCAAGTATCCAAACATCGTCACGATCAAGATTTCCTTTGTTTCAACTTAATGAATTATCAATGAGTTTACGAAAACTACGGTGAACATATCATCAAGATATCAACTTTGTAACTTCCACTTAATGTATAAAAGCTGCCAAAATTTAGAACTGCCGCTTTATGTATAAAAGCTGCAAAAACTTACGACGAAAAATAGTCGTCCACTATGAAGTCTATGCGTTCGTATCACACTGATAACACCAGAATTTTTTTTTTTTACATTACTTCAGCCAAAGCATTATGCAAGGGTTCTGTCACAGTTACTACAAATTCAACGCCTCGCATTCCAATGGACAGAGAACCCAAACCAGAAGTTCAGTCCCATTTGGGGACATTTCGTGAACCAGTTTAGCAGTTGGGTGGATAGTACGGGTTATAAGGGACCGATGGCGCCCAGCCATACTTCTCCATCATTTCATCCTCCAGTTTTCTCAGCTCGATGATGTTATTGCGGTGTGATGAGAACACGCTGTGGATTGATACGCCCAGCAGGCCCACGGTGGTGGCGAGAAACGCCAAAATCAAGACCTCTCCAAAAATCATGATGATATCGTGACACCTAATGAAAAAAAAACAAAAACAAAAACAAAAAAACGAGATTGAATGATTTCAGACCTTCAGACCTTCAGACCTTCAGACCTTAAACGGGAACCTGTAGCTGCTAGTTTGAGGTTTTGATGGTGACATATATACTACGTCATGAAAAATGGAGGACCTGAACTAATCTGAACTTTAAATTGTTTTTGATACTTATCAAAGTAAAATTATTTTGAATATAATTTAACAAGATATCTAAAGTAATTTGCAAATTAATTTATTTGAACTCATAGACACACAACTTGCATTGACCGTGTTAAGAGACCTTCTCTTTCCTTTTCCTGAAAAATATAGAAGCTGAAGTGGAAACGTCTTCGCCTTCTGAAGCATAGGGGCTAACAAGAAAGGGTACATTTTTCAAGTGTAATACTCCGTTAAAGGAAAGGGTTGACAGATTACATGTTTCCTGAGCAGAACTAAATGCAATGCCCTAAATCCCGAAACGCATCGTTTAATGTCCCTTTCAGGTACTTATTTAGAGTGTCCATATTTTGGCAGCGCTAATATTGGGACGAGGGCAAAAAATAAAACGAGGGGAGGATGAGGGAAGGGTAAGGGGAGAAGAACCGTCCCTCTCCTCCCCAATTTTTTCAATTTCAGAATGCAGAACTCTTGCTAAAAAGGTTACGGGTGAAAAAGACGATATTTAATTTCTGTATTTAATATTCAAGGACTCCGGTTTTGAGAAGGACAGAATAAATTAGATTTTATTCAGTCAAAGAGGGAGGGGAGGGGGGGTGGGGGAGGGGGAATAATCCACAGTGTATGCCGTTTGAAAATGAAACAGTCAAGCTGGTATTGCTATCTATGATGGAAGCTAAAACAAGCAGTTTAATTCGTTCTAGTCAAGAGCATTCATTTGTTAAACTAGTAGAATTTAAACGAAAGGGAAATGCTCGATCATACCAGTCTGTTCTAGGCTTCACCGCTCTAGCCAAATAAAAACAAAACCTTAGCTTTCGCCGAAGTTTCCTTAGTCCTGAATGGCAGCTTTTGCTTGGAAATGATCATGATTACCACACAAGGAGATCACAGCTTTTTACTGCGGGCAGTCTGTTAACTGAGTATCTTGTTCGATAAGGCAGTAATTAAACAGTTTCTTCGATGCATGCGGTCGCCCTTTCTTCGCTTCAGTGCACGAACTCATAAAAGCGTACTGTTCCATTGCACGTCTAAGCAGAAAATATTTAAAAAAAGGTTATCAAAGCTCGAGCTCTTATCTATACTATGCATATTTTCCTTCTGGTTGAAAGAGATAACGTTCTGTGCATCCACATCTTACTTAAATACGCCATTGTGATGCTTAAACAATCATAGAAGGTTCATCAGTTTTCGCAGCGAAAGGAAAAGAGCTGCGAGGCAACAAAGACGCTATTTTTCAAACCGATCTTTAACCACCTCATTGTAACAGACCAATTCTCCACCAACGTTCAATCAACGTTTTCTACAAAGTACAGTAGCGATAAGCTAATAAACACCTGTTTCAGAAATCTTACCTTTTCAACGTTTCAGGCAAAATCAGCGATGCGTCCTTCTTGTCGAATGTTCAAGTTTGTTTTGATGTGCGTGTCTGCACATTTGAATAATTATATAAACGATGAACAACAAAGCAAAATGTCTTATCAATATTCATGTATAAATAGCCCATACGTGCTGTACTCCAGCTCGTCAAAATATTTTGCGTGTATATTCAAGTCAAATAGTTCTTTGTGGATTTGACTCAGCATATTGCGGACCTATCCTCCAAAGACAGTTCTACCTCAACTACTAAGACAATGCTAAATGACTCTTACTTCACAAATCATGGTTTGCATTTATTAAACCCAGAGTCAATACTGAATATGTTATTGTACCTAAATGGTTAAGGCGCATATTTTTCTGACGGTGTCATATCACATATTCCAGTTGTTCGACTGTTCAAACATACACACCGCGTGTATTTACTGAGGATATTATTATGGTCAACCTCGCTTTGGTCGTCTATACTTGTGTGATATAACTGTGTAATAAAGCGAGAAACTGAGAACGAAAAAGTCAGCTGTATTCGCAAGCAAACGATCTGGGGATTTTAACTGCTGTGTTAACTGCTGAATAAAATGTTGGCCAGGACATTCAAGAGGCTGACGAACAGCGTAAACCTGTTCCTCCTTTTTGTGGCAAACAGATGTATGTAAGCTGGCTTGGTTCAAAATGTAAACTACATGCAAGTAAGATATTGCCTGGTTTCTTTGGCGAAACAAAAAGGTCTCTGTTGTTAGGAGGTAAGGGAGCTAACTTAGATAGTCTGATGTTAACCTTATTACAGTAGAACGTTTTTTCCCGTTCGCCAGATGCATCTCTTACAGAATTAACGGAGCCTGTATGTGAATTCTTGACCTGGTTCGTACGAGAGAAAAAGGTTCAGTAACAGACTCCTTTGTTTACTGTTTTGGTTGCGAAGTGAAAGCGAGCGAAGAAGTTGGATGGATAGGGGGGGAGACATGATGGACGACTGACAGAATTTCTCGCCGTTAAGTAGGCGGCGGTAGAAAATTAAAGGGGGGCGGGACTTTCAGGAAGCTTTTGCGAAGAAAATGCAACGAATCTTAAAGAAGAAATTTCAAGTATTTCGCACCAACTCACATTTGTCCGTGGACCTAGTAAATATTTTTTGTACCAAGTAAATACTGTGTGTATTTTACTTCAAACAAAACAATATCCATATTTACTGACTTGTGTTATTGTATTTATTGACTTGTGATGGTTATTCATTGTGCTTTACATGTCATCATTTGTAAAGTTTGCGAATTACGAGCGATTCCTCTTTTTGCGGAAAATTCTATTCATCTACGGTGCTTTCTAAAAGTGAATAAAATGAATTACAAATTTATTTTAAAACGAGTTCATTTATCTGCTGCTCCTTTATTTCTACTACTAACGAGCCAGGCAAGAAACCCTACCATTAAGAATTTCCAAACAAAACTTTTTACATCAATTCTACATTGTAATTTTCTACATTTGGTCTTTGAGAATCAGGCACTTTAACCCATTTACTCACGCCATCAACTAATAAATTATCTGTCGCGCTCTGTAAACTTTTGTGTTACTCTAGTTGGGAGAATTAAGCTCTGAGTTACGACTTCTTTAACATGATCAGATCCTTTCTTCTTATGAACAGATCATTTGAATCTAATATGGGAAACTAATGAGAAGTAAGCTATTAATCAATGATGTGATGAAAGGGTCAAGTTGTCGATTTGATAATTCTGAAAGATTGCAACACGAACAGTTACGAATTGCGTCTACCCTAATAAAACTGTAGTTTGCAGCTTCCTTTGCAAAGAATTTCACAAAAGCCTAACGTGGTGACATACTTTCCTGAGAAAAGCACCGCCTTTTTTTGAGCGCCTGACTCGCATCGCAGTCCAACCAAATCGCGTGACATTCACTCTTTACGCTTGTCACGGATTCTTCCTTCACCAGCTTGCGCGACGCGCACAAAAAGAGAGTAGGTGGGCGCACGATTGAAGTCGAATAATTATTCCCTACAACGCGATAAACTCTCGCACTCCCGTTACCCTCCTACTACGCTCATACGATTTAGTGCCCCAGGAGGGGTAGTCAGGTGTAATAGTGGCAGGGATGTGCAAAGAGCTTTCCATTTCCTCTTTTTTTTTTTTAGGTGGGGGTTGGGTGGGTTAAAATTTGGCTTTATAGCACTTTTTATGGGTGAGGTTTTCAGTGATCCTTTTTTGGGTGATTTTGAAAAGGACGTTATTAGGCGTTCGACACTTTGGGGGACTGGTTTTGGGTCTGACGATTTGGCCTCATTCGCACCTCACGGTCACTATTATACCCGAGTAAGCCCACCCCTTCTGGGTTAAGTGGAAAAGAGTTCTAATTGGACTGTTGAGTACTCACAGCTCGTTTGACCACGCACTGCCGATGATCTTTTCATCTGACATTTACTGATTTTGAAACCCAAGGCAAGGTCTGTTTCTTGAGGCAAAAAAGTGAAAGCGACAAACTATCTATTTCATAACTCCCTAAATCTAAAAAGCCAAAACGTTACGCGATTAAAACGTTGCGTGTTCAAACCAGTATCACGTCCCGTCTTTCTGTCTAAAATACTCTCTTTATCCATAAATTAAAAAAGGCCGTTTCTCCGCCGATATCTACGACTAACAAAACAGAATATTTATACTTGATAAGAATTTTTCTTTTTTCATATAAAATTAATTAAAATCCACAACTAGTTGGAAAAAAAATGCAGATATTTTTTTTCCAAGTCCGTCGCCATGACTACGTAGGATTCAGAGGTAACCAGCCCCGACGATTCACTGAAAGTACCAGACTCCACGCGAATATATACGCCCCTCCGTGGACGATAAGTAATGGGACCTAGAACAGCATACTTTGCCGCCGTCGACCCGGACCTGTGGCAGGAAAACACAATTGTTAGGCCATGCAACTTAATTTGTTTTATTATGGTTGACGGAGTGGAATTCCATTTAGTCTGACAATGAGTAAAGATTACAACTTTGCTAAGGTATAGATCAAACCCTTAGTGTGTGATCATTCAAATGAAAGCTATTGAGCAGTACTTCCATGTGGTACTGTTTATTATACGGTAAAAGGTGGTTCTAACTTTTAAGTCTGTGGATGAAATCTTAGTGTGTGACCATTCAAATGAAAGCTATTGAGCAGTACTTTCATATGGTATTGAGGCCATTTCAACGTTTCAACCTCAACTGTGACAAGTCAATGAAAGCTATCTGCCCCATTCCTGTCAGCTCTTACCTAGACCCGTTCTCCCAACAGGTCTGTATCCAGGATCCTTGGTCAATCGTATCTCTTCTATGTTAAAGATCGACTCGACTGAAAGAAAACCAACATAATACCAATTGTTAGCTCGCATTTTTGTAGCCAGTAATGTTGAGCCCCAAAAAACAAAAGGTTAAACCAACTGGGCAGATGGAGAAACAAGAGTCTACAAAGCCCTTTGTACGTAATAAGTGCCTATCCAGATACCCACCACCCTCCCCCCCCCCCCGAAAAAAAATGCTTAGTTATCTTTTCGAGTGGTGTTTGCTGACGTCGTTCATTTTTTACATATCAATAAAAGCGCATTTGGAAATTCACCCCATAAAAACACAGATATGTAAAGAAATGTAGAACGAGCATTCAAAAGCTGCACACAGATTCGCTATCCTGAGACGAATACTAAATTCATCAGCTCACTTACTATTCTTTAATTCTCGAATGTTTTTGCCCAGACAGGAGAAGTAATCGTGCCTCATAGCATCCGAAGCTGATATTCTGTTCTTTACAACAAACTAGAACGAAAAGAAGTTCACACGAGTAAGTATTAAGACGGAAACCCACAGTCCCGCAAAGAACACGCGGCAAATCCTCGAATTAACGCCCGGGCGCTTATTTCAAATTTAGGAGAAGACAAGGGGCGCTTATTCGAGGGAGGCGCTTAATTGAAGAGGGACGCTTATTAAATTTTTCCCATCGTGGCCAATGATTGTATAAAAAAAAAAAAAAAAAACTGGACGAGAGTGATCAAACACATCCAATACTATTCATCTTTTGTTCTCAGTACTCGTTCAGTCATAAAACGGGGTAGGGGGGGGGAACGCTTACTCGAGAGGGGGGGGGCTTATTTCAAACTTTGGCCGATAGGAGGGGCGCTCATTCGTGGGGAGGCGCTAATTAGAGGATTTACAGTATTATCTCTAGGATTCGCTGTAACCACATTCGGTGAACGCCTGATCAACCAAATCGTGACAGGATCAAGTTGCTATGAAAGAAATAGAATTAATTCCTCCGTCCACTCACCTCAACAAATCTTTCAAGCAAGTCTAGCCCTGAATTATCGAGTCTAAAAAAGATGAAAGAATATCAAGCAATAAGAAGTCATCCCTTTAGTTTGTCAAAATATTCTACAGTACATGTAAGTGCTGTAGTTGATCTCCGGGAAGACAAGCCACCGCCGGTACAAAGCGTGGGAAAACGTGTAGCCTGAGAGAAGCGCGGGAAAACATATAGCGTGAAGTGACGATTCAAGGGTGCAGCCGGTGGCAAAAGCTGGAAAAAGTGCGGGAAAAGTCACGTGAACCACATTAGACTTATTTTGATCTTTGCTGTGATTGGTTAGAGGACGCTACACATGTTTTTATTAACCAGTCACAACGCTGGTCAAAGGTGGTACAACGAAAGCAAGCATATCATTGTTTTCAAAAGTTATTACTGGAGGAAAAAAGTTCTGCAATGCATAGACTGTACCTTGGCGAGTGATTTATAAGATGCTCCTTTGGATAATATGGAAACCTTCCTGCAAAGGCAACAAAATACAAAAATAAGCCACATAGGCGAGCTTCTGACAAAAACAGAATAATGGAAGTATTTACCCGAGAGAAAAATTTCATTACTTGTGATTCCCGGCCACGTATCTTCAGTTGGAGTTCCAAGAGTCTGAAAAAAAAAAATGTGGACATCAAACTTGTGCAGTCAATCTATGATGGCTTCTGTTTCTAAGTAACCAATCAAAATATGGTCGGAACACACGCGAGTTGTCACGTTAGCGTGACTCGCAAATCACTTCGGTTTGAATCGAGCTTTCCTCACCTTGAAAATTAAATGAAGTTGATCTTCCACAGTCGAGCCAGGAAAGAACGGTCTGCCTGTCGCCATCTCAAAGAATATACATCCTACACCCCTACACAGAGAGAAATGATGTAATTTCGTGCAGGAAGAAGCTTTGTGATTTAAGGTTAAGATCAAAATTAAAACATTGCTTAAAATCAGCTACATATAATAAATTGCTCTTATCAAGAAGTCACAGTTTGGGAGTTTATTTTTCCAAGGATTCTTACCACATGTCGATTTGAGTGGAATACTCCGTTGATCCCAGTAACACATCTGGTGGTCTATACCTGCAAATCAAAATCATACAATTTGAATGAATGCAATGAAAAGCACCATGTATGAGCCACTACTAATAATAGCATCAGAACTGTTTACCCAAAAATTAACGCACAATGACAGACGCCTTAGCTAGTTGTTTACAACTACATGGTAAAAGGATCTATAAGTCACTCAGACATGCACACTTCTAGATCCATGTCGTAATTTGTGTGCAGTTCAAGATGTGCCAAGCTCTGTGTTACTGTGGCTAAAATGTAGTACAGTAATCTGTTGTACAACTGGAAACGTATAAATTTCAAGGACATACCATAACGTCACAACTTCATTAGAATATGTTTTAGTGGGCACAGACTTCGCTCTTGCAAGTCCTGAAAAACAGAAAGGAGAAGTACATAATGTTGAGGAATGAAGCACCTTTAATGAATTCTGATAACATGATAAGTACTGGGAACTCAACTCTGTCCACAGCAGGGTTGTCTACCCGATTAAGTCTTAGTCGCATTTAAATGATTAGGAGTGTTGCTCTGGAGAAAGGTACAGTGAGAAGAAAGTGCCTTGTCCAGTCCAAACAAAACACAATCTAGCTCTCTGCACACAATGCAGGCCTATGATGATAGATAATAATATTATTAACCGAGTCTGGAGTCCAATACAACCAACCGATGATCCGCATTGTCTCCCTGAGTGTGGTTGAAGGTAATAAACTTTCTTTGTTAATTTAATGACTAGTGCTTGTGATAATCACACTCACCAAAGTCTGCCAGTTTTAACTCTCCTTTATCATTTATTAAAAGATTCTGTGGTTTGAGATCTCTACAAAAAAGAAAAACAGTTATTTGGATTAGTATCACTGAATAGGTATGTCAATTCAAGTGTCTGTTTGTCTGTTGGTCTGTCTGTCTGTCTATCTCTTGGTCTGTCTGTCTGTCTGTCTGTTGGTCCGTCTGTTGGTCTGTCTGTCTGTCTGTACGGGTGGTGATTTGGAAATGTGTTACTTCAGGGAAAAATTATTTCATTTCCCTACACTCTGTACTATAGTATATTTTGAAGTTGTTGAGTGGGTCAGCCTTCTTTATAACATTCATTGACTTTCTAGACAGTGTTTTGACATCAACGTCTTGCCTTAGAAACCTTTCGTCTGGAGTGAATAGGAATTTTGACACAGAGTTTAACAATATAGTAATTTCCATTTAACACCTGAGAAGCAACAGCTAAAGCGAAATGTTACATTATTACCTATGGAGAACTTTTCTGCTGTGACAGTAATTAAGTCCTCTTAACAACTGGAACAAGAATATCTGCAAAAAAAATGGCAATGGTTAATTGATAATAAAGAAATAACTATCATTATAATTATTATTTATAATATTTAATTATAGTTATAATAATTATTATTGTTATCCATTATCATTTATGTTTAATTACACTGATAGTTGTTTAAACTCACTACAGAGTTTTCATGCTTGTGATGAGCAAATGTAAACAATCTACTATAAACTAATAAGAAAATAAGAAAATAATGAACTACTGGTCATTCTTGCGAATACTCGATTAAGTTTAACTAGTGGTTGTTAGTGATGGAGGTTGTATGTACATAGGAAAGAGCTTTCACTTACTCTGACATTGGTCATACTCATTATGCCTCCACAATCATCCATGTATTGTTTGAGATCTTTTTCCTGATAACAGAACAAAGCAAAAAAATGTATACCACACAATCAAAAGAACGTTTAACTTTTAATCGTCATCATCATCATCATCATCATCATCTCTCATCGCACCAGTACACATATAACGTTGTAATGTTCTCAAACCAACAATCTGTTCCACATTGCCACTTGGTTACATTCCAACTCTCCCACCCTGCCCTGTTTCTTTCTTTCTCAACAGTCCTTCTCCAAGTGATATTTGGTTTCCCCCTTGCCCATCACATGTCAGGTGTCCACACCAATGCTGTGAAACAGTCAATTAACACCCTAGAGCTTTCCTGAGCATGTGCCCTAACAAGTTCCAACTTCTGCATTGTACCTGCAGCTTACATCATTAAGGGACTTACGATTTTAGTATGAGTACCAGATTGAGTACGACTTTCCGATTATAGTTTGCAGGCTCCACATTATCATGTGAGACCATAAGCTACAGTGTACACTCTCTAGATACCGAAAACCAAGAGCAAGGGCTCTACTAGTTTGAAATTCGAAAATCTTTTTCGTACTCAAATACATACTATGGTCCAATATATAGGTCCCTGATTATCTGTGCCATTTCAACCACATTTTTACAAAGGCAATTGCAGCATGACATCTTTTTAGCACAATGTAACATGAACACAAGCATGCATCCTGCATGCAAATTACTAAATGTTCACTTGCTAATTTACAGTCTACCAGCTAGCACTTACCAGATATTCAAAAACTAGCGTCAGAGACTTAGGCGTGTGAACAATATCATGGAGAGTGACGATATTTGCATGCTTCAAATCTTTCAAAAGAGAAACTGAAAGAAGAAAATGTTGGTTAACCCAGGAAATTTTGATTTAATGCTGCCAACACAGTTCGTGTAATGAGGTTATAACTTTTAAGTCTGTGGATGAAATCCTCATGTGTGACCTTCAAATGAAAGCTACTGAGCAGTTCTATCATGTGGCACTGTACTGTTTATTATATGTGTACTGTACAAGGCGATTCTAGCTGTTAAGTCTGTGGTTGAAACTCTTGTGTGAGACCATTCAAATGGAACCTATTGAGCAGTGCTTGAAATCATGTTGTACTGTTTATTGTACTGTACAAAGTAGTTCTGACTCAACTTTTAAGTCTGTGCATGAAACCCCAGTGTGTGACCATTCAAATGAAAGCTATTGAGCAGTACTTTCATGTGGTACTGTTTATTATGCTGTACAAGGTGGTTTTGACTTTTAAGTCTGTGGATGAAACCCTAGTGTGTGACTATTCAAATGAAAGCTATCGAGCAGTACTTTCAGGTGTTACTGTGTATTATGCAGTACAAGGTGGTTCTAAATCATTGAACTCTGTGCATGAAACCCTAGCGTGTGACCATTCAAATGAAGGCTATTGAGCAGTACTTTCATGCAGTAACTGTTACTGTGGATGAAACGCTTGTGTATGACCATTTTAAATAAAAGCTAAATGTACTGAGCCATACATTCATGTGGTAAAAAAAGTAGGTATTACTAAGTAAACATTGTTGTAATTGCATGCAAAGGTCATATCAAAATTGACATCTCTCACCTTCTCTTATAGCTGTACAAGGAGCACCTTCCTCGTGTTCCAGCCTTATTTCTTTTAATGCAACTAAATTGTCTGTAAGCCTGGAAAGGAAAATGGCCATTTTTTGTTAACTCTAAAACTCTGTACATGTATTAACCAGCATGAATAAAAATCAGAGCATCATGGGAAAGGAAAATCCCCTCCCCTCATCTATAATATACATGTAAAGTACTCTTGAAGACATAAGAGTGCGACATTTTGCGAGCCAACATGCAAGGGCTAGTTAGCCTAAACATTGCAGTCTGGATAGCACCTGGTTAGCCTCAATAGCTCCCCAACCCCACAGCTATTTTGCTGACTAGTGGTTAGCCTTAGAGACAGTAGGGATCACTGGCTTGCATGGCTTGTGTGGCTTGCTTGCCATTTCACCTATTTAACACTCCTATTAGCCCAACTAGCACTCTGGCCCTCGGGCTACATGTAAGTTTAGCTTGATTAGCTTGTGGATTAGCCCTTTTATCATGGTTACAATCCCAGTTTGCAAGGCTCGCACACTTGACTCGCTGGCTCGCTGGCTCATAAATTGTCTACACTCATATCAGTGAACAGTTACTTTAATTTATTTTAGAAAAACATTTTGTCTTAAACTTACTTGCTTTTCCCTTTGAATACAGTTGCATATGTACCCTAGGAATCAAGGTAAAACAACTCATTGATATTCCACAATACTTTACTTACATGTACAGTACTATTATAAGCACATGTATGCTCATTAGTTAAAGTAAAGTAATTCAACATGAATTAATATTTACAATGATTCATAAGGTCTTAGTCAGTGGATAACAGAACATTTGAAAATCCATTCACTAAAATTGCAAAACCAGTTATTAACTGTTATTACTTACCTCTCCCAATTTGTCCAACTTGACGTATGTTTCCATTTTTCCATAACCAAGTTCAGACTGTGGAAACATATAATGCATTCTATTTAGCCACATGTTGGTAGCAAATAAGCCTAACCATTCCATGAATTACAGAATTACATCGCCAATCTTAAGATGTAGATGAGAGTTATTCAATAAATGCCTTTTCTTTGAGATACAGCTGTACAACATTGGTCTTGAAAGAGTAAATAACAGGACGATAATGCATGGAATCAACTGAATGAGGATCATGTCAAACCAGAAATGTACTAAATACATGTACATGTAAAGGTGATGTTGCATTAGCCAATTTTTAAAGCCGATTTTTAGTCCACGTTACTTGAGACGACTTTTATTGCAACTTTGTCGTCGCAAAGATCAGCAACAGTATGTTCCACAGGACGATTTCTATACATGTACACAACTTGCAAATTTGGGCAACAATGTTGCAGGTTTTTGAATCACTCTAAAAACCCTGCAACATGTTGTCACAACAAAAAGTTGTGTTAAAAGCTGGTTGCCCCGTGCGCAATGTTAAATGATCTAGACTTTTAATGCAACAGTGTTGCATTTTTTGTGAGTAACATCACCTTTAAACAAAGTAGAAACAGCTTCAGTCAAACACAACGTGTTGTTATTGTCACATTGAAGACTTACAAGAGACATTCTCCTACTTCGGCGACTGAGGTGCTGCTCACTACCATACGGAGAACTCTTTGATGAGCCAAACTCCGTTGAACTTCTTGTTCTGTGGGCTGGACTCTTTCTCATGGAGATGTCATTCAGTGATGTCCCATAGTGAAGAACGGGTAATGAAAGGCGTTTGCTGGAGTTTGTTGGTGCGGAGACAGTCTAAAATGGAAAAAAAGAAAGAAAGTAAAACAAGACAAATTCTTTCAATGCTTAAACCTAGCCTTGATCTGTACAGGTCTACAAATTAAGTCATCAATAAACACGCTGAAGAAATTCTGGTATAAAATGTTTGCAGCAGGTGTATAATAAGTTGCATAAAATAGACTGAGACAGTTACCAAATTAATTAAACATAACTTTATATCAGTTGCTCAGTTACAGATGTTAAGAGTGTTTCTGTGAATTACCGTTAACTTCTTAAAATTTATCTTATCATCCATCTACTGGCATGCAAATACCATATGAAGGAAAAGGCAGTAACTGGAAATTCACTATCTTTTTTTAATGAGCAAGCCACATATCAAAACACAAACTAAGTTAATACATGTACAGCCTCCAAAGAAGTTGCTGAATTACTCTTATTTTGAGTATTTTCTTCACCGTAGACCTGATTTAAGTTTTTAATTGGTGTACCAAAATACATAAAATTATTATAAATAAAAGTTTATTACTAACAAAATTAATTAGAACAGAACATGAAATTCTGTAAATTTAAGGTACCTTCAAGTTCTTAGTATCTTGAAATTTAGAACACTAATTATGGATATACTTGGTTGGCTTTCCAGACAATCTACACTACTGTCATGATTAAAATTTTGCACTCTTTCAAGTTTCCTGTGATAAATCATGACTATTTTATTATGATAATCATTGTTTTCCAATCCACCTGCAGATTCCACCTGTCTCCTACCTGGGGCAGATCAGTCTCATTTTGGAAGTAAACATTTATACAATGCGCATTGAACAAAATAATACATTTACTATCTTTTCATAACATAATATGTTGTTCCAGAAAATATCCATCCCGCAACCTTGATGGACTGTTGTTTGGTTTGAACCCCCCCCCCCCCTCCCCCCTACCCCACCCCAAATCCCTTACGCTCCATGCAATTTACATGTATGCTCTTTCCTTTAAAAACACGTGGCTTTTAGCGATCCCCACCCTACCCTCTTGGATTTTCCAATGACCTTCTAGGGGTTAGATAGGGATAGTTTGTAGAATTGCAAAATAAAATTTCATTTCTCAAGGAAAAATTATGCTGTCAGTTGGGACAAATAATTTGAAACCAGGCAGGCAAATGGAGACAATTTTTCATCCAGCAACAAGAAGCTCAGAGACCAGTTAACCAGGCAGCTAATTTACTTCTCTCATAAGAAATAAAGCCTTAGGAGAATATTAAACACAATTCATATCAATTACTGGGGTTTACAGGATCCACAGGGTTCTATCTTTAGCAAAGATTGAGTTCATTTCCCAACTGGTCAGTGATTTTTACAAGTTACATGTAAATGTATGAACACAAGGAGAGAAATTATTTAGTACACTAAAAAAAGAAAAAACATAATTCTATATTATCCTAAAATGGCAGATATCTACATGACTTTGTTTGTAGCATAATGTAATTAATATTTATAATTTTAGAGGAGAAAATGAGTACTTACTGATTTTGACCTTGGTTTTCTCATAGGAACTTGGAGAAATTCGTCTGCCGTTTCTACTCCTGCTTCAAACTCATCTTTAATTGGCCCATTCTGGTGATCAAACCCTAAACAAATGAAAATTATCTTTAGTCGTTATTGCTTACATCTCACTGATAGAACACAAGGCGTGGAAGAACATTGCCAAATATCTAAAGTTCTGTTACACGTAAAGACTGTAACAGTAACAGTAACAGTACAATATAACTTTATTAATTACAAAATTTCCTTTACAAGCCTTAGTAGTTCGCAGCTAGAAAGCTATTCTGGGCAAGCTGCTATTACTTCAGGACTGAACAAAGCATTTCAGCTAGATGAAGCCATTTTTCTAGATGGTGCAGTCCAGAGTTAGTGAGAGTACCAGTAATAGCAATCAGACTACAGTGTAAGTGAAGTAAAATCCAGGGACTAATTGCGTGTCAAGTTATTTCAAAATTGGACATGTGTCTAATGTGGGGCTGCTATTTGTGACAGGCTATCACTAGTCTGGTATCTGTATCTGTAGGTACTGTAGATTGATACGAACTAAATGAATATCCTTTCATGCAGGTACATTTACAGGGTTCTAATTTATAAAATGATAGTCAGAGCAGTTCTCAGTCGAGTGTAGTAAAAACCAAAACCAACGAAAACTGTATTCACTTTGGCCAATCACAAAGGTCACAGAGAATCCAGTAAACCAACCACTGGTCTCCAATATGTGTAGCATGATAATGAAGTGTGGGATAACTTGTGCAAGTGAGTCACGATTAGTTTTGGTTTAACTTCTCATTGGAAGAGAGTGGCATGATTTTTTCTAACCAATCACTATGTGTAAAATTATGTGAAACACTCAGCTGAAAGCAGCTCTAATGAAGATGCACAAAACAATCAGTCATGAGACAATCATTTTTGACCAGAGAGAGAGAGTGAAAAGACAGGGGATAAATTCTGTATTCACCTAACACTGTGACTAGTCTGTGGTATATAATGCACATAATTATATCCAGTTATGCTGACCAAGATTTTATTATATTGTTATTGCCCCCGCAGGTTTTTGGCCCAGACGCCAAAACCCGAGGGGACACCCTAGGATTCCCCACGTGTATACATACAAGGAATTTCAAAAAAGTAAGAAATGTGTTGGTAGTATACGAAGTGTTCTCAATTTGATGAAACTAGGCACACACGGTCGTCATGGGTAATGTTGGGCAAGGAACGCGGGCTCACAAAACGATTGGAAATTGAGCCTAGGTGGTGTCGGTACATGAAATTCTTGATTTCAAGGTTCTTGCAACCACGAGTTTGTGTTTTGCCATCTTCTAGCAGCATTTCAAGGCTCTTGTAACCACGATTTCACGTTTTGCCATCTTCGAGCAGCATTTCAAGGTCAAATATACACTCCAATTACAATATGGCCTGCATGACGATTTTAGCGCGATCAAATAAATGCGCTTCGAAATGGCCTTGATTCTCATCTAGGACAAATTGAAAATGATTTCAAAGATTCTGATGATGGATTTTGGGAGAAAAACAACTCAGAAGGTATCGTAAGAAATTCTGAAGTATACTAGAAATTCCAGGCCAGTGTGGTTCATATTGCAACCAAATAGCTGAATACTCTTCCGATCACCAGTTTTACCTTTGGCATCTCGTTTATTTGGATCGCTTATTTGTATTGAGTAATCCTAGTGGCGTAGAACTCATGTGTGGGCTGGGTGACTTTGCAGGGATCCAAATATATATGCGAATGTTTTGCAGCATTTTCGTTGAGGTCAAAAAGCTTGACTCTAATTTGCATATATGGTGACTGTAATGCGATACTTCTGTTTATGCCTCGGAAAACAAACTCAATGTCCATTCTGCTTTTGAGATACATTTGCTCGTATCTCAAGACAAATGGTTTGTTTCAGCATCAAATTGGAACAGCGGAGTAGTTTGACTTAATTTTTTGTTTCGCTATAATTTTTAACCTTTTTTCCCCTATAAAGTCCTATTGAGTGAAATTTTTGTAAAAGAAATATTAGTTTCCATGAAGGCAACCTATTTTTCCCAGAGTACTTTTGAGTACTTCTAAAAGTACTTTTTGCATCCTTTCTAACGAGATATGGTAAAATGCTCTGCTATAAATACTCTCACGAGAGTATCATGTAAAGAATATCATGTGATAGAATGAGTTAAACAGAATGTGTTGGTTTACCGTTTAGTTAACTTAGTTGATTGTTTGGATCATATTCATGGTAAGACGCCTAAGTTACTCGAACAGTATGAGTGGTATAGTTTAAATTTCTAATTCATACACAAATGTTCAATATTATTGTTTTCGATCAAAAGAAATAAAAGAAAGTGGTGGCAGATTTAGTGATAACTATTACTAGTCAATATTTGAAGAGTTTTTACATAGGGTTGACCTCTTAAGTCTTGTTTTTTTCAAGATTTGTTTTCTTTTGTAAAGTACTTTTTTCCTTTGGCATCATCAGATAAACCTCTTAAGTAAAGAAGCAAATTAATAGATCTTGCTTATTGGTTACAATGTACTGTACATCTGATATAAATGACAGAAGCACACAATGCTTCATTTACATTTAAACGTTAGTGCAATATTAGTGATGTTACCTAATGTACTAGCACGATTAGTCTTTCAAACATCTTTACGTTATATTTTAAAGTACTGCAATTGTTACTGACAATAATTTTGATCTTCTTTACATCAAGGCAATAATGTTATCATTGATTTCCACTCTTACAACTGTATTAGTGGCTTCACATGAGAACCATCCCTTGAAGACAATAGTGTCACGAGAGGTGATTCTCGTCTAGAGAGACCAGACAATTGTTTCACGATTCATTATTGCAAAGTCAATGCCATTTTACATTCACATTCTGCTAAATACGTACAGTTGCATGCAGATGTGTCAAAGCAAGTTAATGCTAAAAGTATATATACAATTTGTTTGTTAATTCTACAGTGAGGAAAAAAAAGTTGCTAAAAAGTTGTAAGGAAAGCAAACAACAGTCCATGCCAGAAACACTGACACTTAAAGAAAATTATTGACAAATTCTTTAAAGAGATAAAAGGTTAAATTTTACGTAAAAGAAAGAACAAAGTATATCGTCTATTTAAATGTATGTATTTATTTTTTGGGAATGCACTGTCAATATTAATACTTGTAAATGTCAAGTATCTCATTTGAAAAAGAAAACAGATTTGAAGAAAAACACCAAATTTGAAAATCTTTTATCTTATCTTCCAAAGTCACTGGAGAAATAAAATTTAAGTCAAACTTATTTTTCTTATTTCACAAATATGCATTATTAATATCTTCGACGTCAAAGTTAATGATGAAGTTTTTTGCAAAAGAAACAGTATATTTTATGGGCCTGCAATTTATTCCATGTCATTGTTAATTGCTCCTAAAAGCAAATGGAAGTACATGTAATACTAGTATTGACAACCGAAATCTTCTAAATTTATCCAACGAAAATATTTGGGGGACAAAGAAGTCGACTGCAAATTATTCGCTTTACAACAAGTACATTGACCAGTGTTTTTTTAAACGTATTCTGTGTTCAAGCGAACGACACCTTTAACCTTTGTGTACAAGGAACAGAAT
Source organism: Orbicella faveolata (assembly GCF_042242905.1). Lineage (NCBI taxonomy): Eukaryota > Metazoa > Cnidaria > Anthozoa > Scleractinia > Merulinidae > Orbicella > Orbicella faveolata. The sequence continues at coordinate 12,400,706 of NW_028301578.1, read as the reverse complement.
CCAACATCATCTCCGATCCAATGTGATCTGTTTATTATTTTTGCGACTAGCTAAATGTACCGCAAATATTGACAGAAAATTATGCTAATACCACAAAAAAAATCGGAATTCTTCCTCAGAGAGGAATACATCATAGACGTCCTTTGTCAGAAGGTGTTTGTAGCTCCTGTTACGAGAGCAAGAAAGTGTTTTATACGAAAGGCAGAATAAAATCTACAATAAATGCACACATATTGTGAAAAACAATCGCGTAAAGGAAAATCAAATCACTTTTATGTTTACTCAACCGTCTATCCTATAAACATGAAGTAATTTCAATTCTCTTGCGTGTTATTAAACAACAACGCTTCAATCAGACATAAGAAATTATATAGTTTGAAGTTTCCTACACTTGTTGAACACAGTATCATACGTACACGCCAATATCAAACTTGTTGATCAAGTCTACAAATGCACTTTATCTGTGTGTCGTTTAAACCCGCACAAGTCTTACATAACACGGGTTTTAGGTGAAGCTTAAGTTATATTGATCGAAATCGAGCGTCAAACAGATCTCTTACAACCGACGCTTTTCGACCTTCAATGTCACTTGCTACAAATATTTGCAAATAAAAAATTATCTACGGCTAATAAAGCTACAATTTTAATGAATAGAAGTGAATGTTATTTGAACCACTAGCCAGTATGATACACTTCTAAAAACATCGATTAATCTGTAGCTTACACATGATTTGCAAGTAAGCGATAATATAATATGACAAACCAACTCACCATTGTCTTTGCCGTTCACATCGAGGGACATTTGCTCGGCGAGCTCCGAAAGCGTGTCATCAACTCCCTTGCCTTTCAATGAGAGAGCTCGTTTAATTTTCTTCATCCCCGATTTTTTAGATCCTGGGTAACAGCACAAAGCTTCAAGCCATAGAGCAGCCCCAACTTCACTTCACTCGACAACTTGGTCGCCTACAAATTACGAAGCAAAATTTGAACTTGAACCTCAACCTAAACTAATGATTCGAATGTCCACAGCGACTCGGAAATTCCTACTTCTCTGATAGTTAATCCGTTGAATCTCAGCAATCTTGGACACAAAAGCAATTTTCAACGGTACTGCAGCTTTCTAGAGGGAACTTGTCCACAATTTAATCGCACGGTTAATAATTTTATGGCACTAAAGAAGAAATGTAACAGAATCTTGGAAGTCGCTTCTGCAGCGTTTTTCTTGTGATGGATAAGTCGCCATGGCGAGTTAGGAAAGTGACGTTAATTGCCCTTTCTCCACACACATCTGGGTGTGTGCAAATGTTATTTCCTGTCCACGGACTTGGAGAAAACAGATTAGCTATCGAGGAAAAATTTTGACAATAACGTTGGGGCGAAATTCTAGAAGCACCGCCCCGGACTCGCCAATCAAACAAAAATCGAAAGGTCGATCGTAAGCATTAAAGTAAGGCACACTAAAGCTATTAGCCAAGATAAAGAATCGTACCTTTGGACGATGCAGAAAAGAGCTGATTCCTTTGTTTATCGCTCATGTTTGGGAAACGCTTCGCCGATCGACCCGCTCAGTTATCGCCATTTTGAATTACCCACAATGCAACCCGAGTGAGGCGATTAAGCACCTTTTAGTAACATGCGATCATGTTCGTTTTGATTGGCCAGATGTTTCACGTAAAAACGTAGAAGGTTTACGCTATATAAGCGCCGTCATATAACTAGGTGCTAAAACACTTCAATGACTGAGGTTTTCAGCGTTCGGCTGAAAAAAACAAAAAGAAAAGAAAAGAAAAGAAAAGAAAAGAAAAACCTGAAAGACAGAAAGTGGCTGGTGTTGAGGTGTGGAGCTACGGACGCGACGTTTCGTCAAAGATTGCGTGACATGGCTAGGATTTAGTCCATTGTCTCAATTTCAAGAAACAAGAAGCTTTCTTTTCACGTACTCCTGCAAAAACAAACAAACAACAACAACAACAAAAAGAATGAAGAGAAGCATTGAACTTCGTGCTACACTTAAGTGAACCATCAATTCATGTCTGGCGCCCCTGAAACTAACTCCTTCCGTTCTTCTTGGCTCTGAATCAAAAACGTGACCAAGTTTGTTTCCTTTTTTTTCTTTGCAGTTTCTGAGGCAATGCTTGAAACTAATCAGAAATCGACCCTGTCACGCAATTTTTAAAATCTTGACACAACGTTTAAATCTTGCCCTAAATGAATTTTACAACTTTTGCCTTCATTTTTCTCGCAGCTGTGATAATTTAGTGGCCGCAGTCGGGCTGAGACGTCTCTCCCCCACTCCCCCTCCCCCCGCTTCCGACTGAATATATTAAGAGGGGTCCTGGACACTATTCCCAGCGGCAGAGGAAGAAACAAACATGGCGAATGGTTCTGTGGTGATGAAGTCCGTATTGGATGTTGACGGAAAGCCTTTTGATGTTGTCCTATCGGACACATCTTTGTCTTGGGGCCATGTTGGTATTGAGGAACACGGATTAGGTGAGAAATCTTGTAATAATGTAATCATAGCTGAAGCACACACCGGAAAAAGAATTTCCTAATACGAACCATGCATGCGATGCATTGCAAAATTGCATTTTAAAGGTTACAGCTAGGCTTTCTTATCAATACAAACTTTTCACGCTGTGCAAAAAAAGTGACAAGATTTTGGAGACATTGGTGCTAAATCTGAATAGTGGATGCGGAATGAACTCAAAGGATTTTCGAGATTTCCATTCAATTCAAGAGTACAGTATTTGTTTTGAATTTGTTTTGAAAAAAAAAAAAATCTTCCTGGTTTGAGATTGAATTTCAAATTGAATTTCAGTTCGTAGCTCGCCGTAATGATAGAAAAATTCTAGTGATCTTCAGGAAGTAACTGTCTAGGCCATCATTTGTTCATTTTCTCGAAAAAAAGAAAAGAATCTGATTGATTCATTTGATTGGTGATTGTTCCAGTCATTGATTCTCGGCCAAAAACTCAGTTCTAGATCTTCAAAGCAACTTTCAACAATCATAAGCTGTGGCCAAGCAACGATAAGGCAGGCTAAAAATTTGAGATTTTTGCTTAGCCAGGGACCCTTCATGGCATTATTATAATTATGTACATTTGAAGCCATTCAAAATATTCCAGACTGCTTCATCTGTAGCTGCAAACCAAGCATCAGCTTCATACTTGTGAAGAAACTATAATTTCAGCTTTTCAGTGATATGTGCGTGTAGTTCTTGACAGTACAGATCAAGCACATCAAGATCTGTATAGAAAAGACTGGCTTCGTGAATAAGGGATGAAGCAAACAGATTGGAAGTTGAGACAAATATTTTTTTATTTCCAACCAGCGAAGCACTGTACGTGTACCCTAACAGCAGAAGACTGATATTTTCCCAGTTTGGCATGGTCTCAAATAGTCTAGTTATTGATTTACTTTAGAAAATATTGGACAATGTATTCAACTGGAAATAAGATTGAGTGTATGATCTTCGATACAAACAGAGATATTGAGTACACTATTAACACTATAATACCTGCATGCATGTTATTTTTAGGATTATTTTTGATTTTTTAATTACATGTAGCTCATTCTCTTTTCCCAGGAAATGCATGCTTCAAGAGGTCATTGCCTTTGTCTGAGGTTTTTGCCGTCGTTCCTCATAAATTCAAGGCAAATCAATTGACAGAAGGAGAAATCGAGTTGACGTCACTGAAAAGTTCTTCATTCTGTGTTTACGCTGTAAAAAGAACAAGAAAACATAAATGGCGGGATAAAACATTTGTGTTTGATTGCGATGATACATCTTTGTGTCAGGAATGGATTGATAGCATCCAAAATATCCTTTCAGGTAAATAATTATAATTTACATCTGCAGAATGGTTAGGGAAACTGCATGCACTTATTCTGTACATGCTTATTTTTAAATAAAAATCCTCTTATAATAACAATATTCCCCTGGAACTGGAACAATGAGCCTTGTTGGTCAATTGAAAACGCATAAATTTACATATACACACATGTATTTTTAAATTGCGACAAGTGACAAGATGATAAAACATTGACAAAGAGGAAATTGAAACTGCTACATGTAATTAAAGCAGTGGAAAAGAAATAAGGATTCTTGTGAATCTTGTGAATCTCATGTTTGTGAAAGTTCAATAATGACCCCATGGATTGGTTTATCCAGAAACCCTCAGTGCCATGTAGGGCATAAATCTTGCATGTCTGCTTTTCTCGATTAAAAGCTATTGGCTAATAAGTGACCTGTAGTAGAAAGTTTGTTTTGGGGGCCGAGATAAACAAGCAAACTCTTTGTAAACAGATTGATTTATTTTATTTAATAGTTTTTCTGAAAACCTTCAGAACCTCTCAAGTTTAGCAAAAATTGCAGGCACACAGCAGACAACCAAGAAACTGGGGCTGTGGGTGCAAAAAGACCACAAAGTCCACCATATTGTGCTGAAACTATGGTGCCAGGGGAAGAGCAGTAAAACTGCCCAAAAAATAACATTTTAGAAACATTCTAACCTCAGAAAAGTCCCATGTAGAACAATATTTACTTAATATTTATTTTATTTTATTTAGTTGGTAAAGAAACCTGATCAATATGATCTGTTTAAGTTTTGAACCCTATCCCAGTGACCAACAGTCTGAGTGACTGTAGAGAGATTTAACTATTGTTAAGTTATTAAACAATATTCACCGTATGTCTTCTTAGGTTTTAACAGACCAAAAAGATTACTTGTTTTTATCAATCCGGTTGGAGGAAAAAAACTTGGTCGAAAAATATACACAGAACAGGTGCAACCCTTGTTTGAACTAGCAAACATAAAAGTTGATATCATTGGTGAGTATATGTTAAACATTTAATGAAAAGAAAACTTTGTTCAGTGTACTGCATTGTAGAGAATAACATAGTCACGAGGCTAGATAAACAGTGCAAGTATCTCAAGCTGCATGATGCATCCAAAACACAATTTGCTGCAATAAAAAAATGAATTATGAGATTAACTAAAGATATTTTCATATAAAGCCATGCTAGGCATAATTTGCTAGGTAAATTGTGGTAACTAAGTTCAAGGTTTGAGGATTAAATTAAAGTTTAAAGTGTAGTCAGCAGTCAAATTTTAGTCAGCATTCAATTTTTCTCTGTTTAATTTGGGTCCATTGTTTTAAGAACTACAATAAGTTTTAATTCTAATGTCAAACATCCAAGGTTGTTAATGATCACATTGTTTTGTTATCTTAGAATCAATGGATGCATTTTGCTATAATTGGTTTTACCGCTATTAATAATTATTTTTTATTGCCTTGACCCTGTTAATTAGAGCTTGAAAAAGCTTTAGATCCCCAGAATTTCCAGAATTATATTTATTGTTGGTGGTCATGAATGGGTTGTACAATTTCAGAAATTTAACAATTTGGAGTCCAGATTTTCCAGAAATGTTCTTTGGGCAGGAAATTCTCATACCATTTATCCCTGGTTTGAAGGTTCTAGCGTAATTTTTGTATTGATTAGACAGTACCCTCTAGCTTAAATTACCCATGATGAGAACTAAATATTGTCTTATATTTGTTCATAATTTTATGCACTGACCATTAATTTACTGCTCAAAGCAATTGCTAGTTACAGTATAATGTGTAGTTCCAGAAAGCATCCACACCTCCCCATCAAAGGGATTTTTTCCAAGACCCTCCATCCCTCTTGAAATTTGGCCTTACAGACCCTCTCCCCCCCCCCCCCCCCCCCCACTTACCCTAGGAAATTCCAATCCCTTCTGTGGCTGAAGTATGGATATTTTCTGGAACTGCACAATTTGAAGCTTAACGATTTATTTGCATCATGCAAGTGAGTCCTAAGAAAGTATCTGTTCAGTATTAAATTATGAGGTGACCGTAACTTCTCACAAAATTTCTACTGTTAGAAAAAAATGTTTTTCCCCTTCTTTTTCTGTATGTATTACAGTACTTGACTTAATATTAATCTTAGTACTTGGGCCTCTTTTGACTTTATTTGCCCAAATGTTAATGACCCAGAGGCAATTAAGGTGAATAATATTAACTTAATGCATTGACATTGAATAATGATAAATCTCAATAAAATTATCTTCTGGTTTTTAGATTATTTAGTTAATATAGTTATTTCTTGTAATTTACTAACAGAACTTTTCATTCCGTATTTTTGAACAAAATGTACCTTTTTTCTTCAGTTACTCAGAAAGCTAATCATGCAAGAGACTACCTTCTTGGAGAAGGTCTGGAGAAAATTGATGGGTATGAAAATGTGTACAGTACTAACTTAAATTCTAGAAACAACACATCATTAAATTACAATGTGTCTTTTGGAAACAGTCAAATTGAATTAATGTCTACTTAGTATAACTACAAATCAGGGAAGAAATGAAAACAAAAAAAGCCTCCACACTAATGCTCTGTTAATTATCTAATCCTTATTAATTATTTTGTCTTAGAAGAAGGGAAATGAGGCACAAGATTAATTACACTTTTGCATTTTTAGGGTGGTCTCTGTTGGTGGAGATGGTATGTTTCATGAAGTGTTAAATGGTCTTGTCATAAGAGCCCAGCAAGATGCTATGTTGGATTCAACATCACGCGACTTTCAGCCAGTACCTCTAAATATTCCCATAGGAATCATCCCAGCAGGTCAGTAGAACTAAGTTCTCTCTTTGTGGTATGCGCAGCATCATGTAGACAGATAATGATGTGTCCCGGACCACCTTATTGTAAAGACTTTGATCATCTCTGTTCGATTGGTTAGAGCATTTGCGGGGAGTTTGAAGTTTTTCGGACCAATTTGGAAACTTGCTCAAAATTTACAGCAAATGCTTGGAAAATGTACATTAAGATTATCTGCTTTCGGAATGTTTGGAATTGAATTGCATGTAATTAATTTACAATTAGATGTTTTGTCATCTCTCTCATTTAAGACAGGTGTTCTCTGTGAAGCCCAGCCCCTCAAGAGTTCAAAAGAATTAAGAGCAAACTGACAAATAGAATTCTTTGCGTCAGACTGTTTAATATGTACATGTAGATCTATTATCAATAACTGAAGTTATTATATGGCTGTGTCTCACAAGGACTGGGAACTACCGAATTCATGAAGTTGATTGGCTGAAATCGATATTGACTGTGGTCTAGATTTTCCCATCTAGACCGGCATCTAGACCGGTTTCATTTTGTGTTGAAACAGTAGCAAACTAAAAAATTATACAAAAATGTTCACCGTTTTCTTTTATTTTCTTCTCAATCATTTATGGAATTGCCAAAAAGCCTGATGACAAAAAAAAAAAAAAAAAAGAAAGAAAAAAAAAGTAAAGAGGACAAGCAAATTTCGGCAGGTTTAAGTTAAGCTTTTTTCCGTTTGCAAGCAAAATGTCAGCAAACCAGTTACATTAAACGAATTAAAGTTTTCTTCTTTGCCATATAACAAACATCTTATTAACCTAAGTTGGTCTGTATGGGAGAATCTTGACCTCGGTTGTGTGTACAGACCTCACTGCATTCAGTCTGTACTCACGACCTCGGTCAAGATTCTCCCATACAGACCTCCTGCTCAGTTAATAAGAGCTAAGTAATTTAACCAGTCAACATGCACAAATTAACCCCTCACTACATATTACATGTACATGTACATCAATGTACATCATGTACATGGTACATAATTTTTGCTATCTCCTCCATTTCTACAGGCTCAACAGATGCGATTGCTTTCTGCACAACAGGAAACAATGATCCCATAACATCAGCCCTTCACATCATTTTAGGTTAGTAAAAAGTTTAATTTCCACTCAGTCTCATTATCATTTAATTAATATCTAGCCCTTGTAGATAGTCTAGTAACTGAGGCGAATGGCTTGTTTACATGTCAGACTGACAGACAGGCGGTCAAATGGACTAACAGACTACCTGAAGAACAGCCAGCCAAACAGATAGACAGACAGACAGGTAGACAGACCCACAGACAGACAAACAGATGGATGGAGAGATGAAAGGATAGACTAACTGACTGACAGACGGACTGACTAACTGACTGAGCGACAGATTGATTGACTGACTGTTAGACTGATTGACTGACTGACTGACTGACTGACTGACTGTCTAACTGACTGAGCGACAGACTGACTGACTGATTAATCTCGGCACTGACTGATTGACTGACTGACTGACTGTCTGACTGATCTGGACACTGACACTCTCTTGTTTTAAATTCATTTTTAAGGTGACATTCAGCCTCTTGACGTCTGCTGTGTCAAGAAAAAGAATGAAGTGTTGCGTTACAATGTTGCCATGGCAGCATACGGATTTTTTGGTGACGTCATGCAGGATAGTGAAAAACTTCGCTGGATGGGACCTAAGCGTTATGACTTGTCTGGCTTTAAAAAGTTCATGTCAAACAGGTACAAAATTAACTACATGTATCTCTTTGAACTGTATGGTAAGTTATGATAACCTCAGGCAAAGAACAGGCTGCCTACAAATGACAGAACGTTCTTTGTACATGCAGCCAGCTTTCAGTGACTTGTGAAGCGCGTTGTCTACAAATTTGTAGCACTATTTAGGAAGCGTCCACGCTACGCTGGAGAAAAATGAAAGCGTAGCTTTATTATTACAGTTAGGCCCTGAGTTAGGCCTACCGTCCATGCACGCTAAGCCGTCACGAAAACGGAGCTTTTCGAAAACGCTCTTCAAACCGGATGAATTTGAAAACGCCGGCTTTTCCTTTCGAGTGGACAGAAAACATTTCGAAAACGGAGCTTTTCGAAAATGATGTGATTTCCCCTAGTGAGTTTTCCTCAAACACAAATCCAAAATGACCGGTGATTGTTGTGTTTTTAAATTCCTCCGGCGCAGTGTGCAAGAAAAACATCTGATGCGTTTTCAGAGCGAAATCTCCGTTTTCAAATTCCTCCGGCGTATTGTGGACGTGGTCTAATACTGCTCTCACGTACTTCATGCCGTACATTAAGTATTATTTGAATTCCCTTGTGTTGTTAACATTTGTTTGAAATCTGCGCAACCCTTTCAAGGTCGGCACACACGAGGGGACTAGTAACTACAACTAGTCCCCTGAAGAGTTTACACGAAGGGACTGGTCGCAGGGACTTGTCCCTTAGACTACGAGTAGACCCTCTTTCGCTTAGTCCGTCGTGCGTGACGCGAAAGAAAACCGCGAGAAAAAAAAACTGGCCACGCGAAATCCTGGGGCTGAGGAGCGCGCGAAAGGATTTCGTGCGGCCATTTTTTTCTCGCAGTTTTTCTCGCGTCACACCCGACGGACTAAGCCGCGAAAGAGGGACTACTCGTAGTCTACTTTCCCCACGAACAGTTCACACGAAACGTTTTGAGGAACAAGTCGCAGGGACTTGTCCCAAAAATTCAAACCAGTTTGAATTCGTGGGACCAGTCACAGGGACCAAATTTTAGCCCCTGCGACTAGATTTTGTGGTAAAAATGGCTAGTTCACACGATGGGACTTGTCCCCGCGACTAGTTGCAGGGACTACACTGTTGTCCTCTCGTGGGTGCCGACCTTTACTGCCACAAAGAACCTGCTTGTACATTTGCGAATCTACCCTCTTCTTGTTATGTAACAGGGGTTACGACGGAGTGGTAACATTTCTACCGGCTCCAGCTGTGGAGAACAGTCCTCAGGACAAGACCAGGTGCCGGTCTGGGTGAGTTAACAAAAGTGTGATGCATGTAACTTGATGATCTGATTGGTATAGAAACAAAGAAGGGGGAAACAAGACGTGACATCTTCATGCTTGAAGAATGAAGAACAACTTCGTTGGAGCACTAGTTACGACTTTTAAGCTTCCACCAGTTTTCAAGATAGACAATGTTAGTGTCTCTCGATCGAAATTATGTAAACATTTACTTTGTTATCCTAAGACTTTGAAAAAAGCGCTTCTTTCTCCCTCCATCTGTTATAGCATGTCTTAAAATGGGAAAGCGGCTGATTTTCTTTAAACGATGTTTTTATTTCATATAAGGTGCAATGTATGTAATGATGTTTGCGACTCCAGTCTACAACCAAGCTCTCGACAGTCCAGTGAAGGTTAGAGAATGTTATACCTCCAAACAACTTGCAATACTCCTAATATCTCAATCCTCTGTCGTTTTTGTCCATTTTGTTTGGTTTCAACTCAAATGCCATGGAAACTCACCTTTCTTGAGTTTATCCGATCAACCAGTCGGACTTCAATGCGGTGCTGTTTACAGCAGCTGAAATACATGTATTCAAATTTGTCTTCCGTCATTTCGTCTCAATCTTTACTAATCTCAGCAATCCTTGTTACTTTTCGGTTTGTTGTTACTAGTTTAGTGTTTGGTTTTTTTTTTTTCTTACCTTAGTGAATTATTATTTTTAGGTTTTTTTTATCTGAAATTAGTTTTGTACCGCTCAAAAAATCCTCGTCGTAAATATCATTTCAGGTTGGCATTCCATCAAAGGGCGCTTCATCAGTGTGATCGGAGCGAACATCTCCTGCGCATGCGCCAAGAGTCCTGAAGGTCTGTCGCCCAGTGCGCACCTGGCGGACGGTTGTTTGGACCTGATTCTTGTTAAACACACGTCACGGCTGCAGTACCTCAGACACATGATTAGACTTTCGTCTAAAGCTGATCAGGTCAGAAGCCATAATAACCTTACTGTTACATACGTTTCATAACAACATCATCATAGGAGAATATCGGTTACAGTCAGACTTATTATTTCTTGGAGGCCATCCGAAAGAGACGTCGAATACTCGAATCAAAAACTTTGGCAAAGGTAAAATCTGTATCGGGCCAAGTTGTCCCATACCGCCGAAGCTTTGCCCGTGTGTGTTTTTTGCATTCGGGACTCGTGTGAAAAGAGCTCTAGTCGCAAGGCTTTCAGCTTAGTGGTTTTCTTCCAACTAAGAATAAAAAACTTGTCTGATAACCTGTATCCAGGTACTTACTTGCTCTTATCACTTTCCTTCTCCTCATTTGCACAGTTTAACTTTGACTTCGTGGAAGTTCATCGCGTTCGCGAATTCTATTTCCGACCCCTTGCTGAAGAGAGCGAGCTTGAGAACGAGACTGACGGTATCGAGGAGACTGGTGCGAGAGAAGATGACGAAGAGCGGCTGGCTGCCAAAACGTCATCATCTACGTCACGACCTCGTGCCAGGAGCATATGGAACGTTGATGGGGAGTTGGTAACACATCCCGCCATTCACATCAAGTACGAATTGTTGCTTGTTTAATTAAATTACGTAGGGCTTACAATATACTGTGCGCCTGTGCCACTTATAATACAAAAGTGCTCAAAGTTCTGAAAAATGTTAGGGGTCTTTTTTTCGTTTACCAAGGGACCCCACTTCTACAGCATAATAAACAGTACCTCATGAAAGTAGTGCTCAATTTCTTTCATTTTATTGGTTACACACTAGGGTTTGATCCACAGACTTAAAAGTTAGAACCACCTTGGACAGCATAATAAACAGTACCACATGAAAGTACTGCTCAATAGCTTTCATTTGAATGGTCACACACTAGGGGTTTCATTCACAGACTAGGTTTAACAACCTTGTACAGCATAATAAACAATACCACGTGAAAGCACTGCTCAATGGCTTTCACATGGATGTTCGCGCTTGCAATTAGTTGCAAACTATAGTGTTTCCTCTTTAGACTCAAGTACAAGCGCTTTTAAGACGACTTTTTTTCCTTTTTATACCATTTATATGTTGATGTGGAATTTGTTTACCTGTTTAGTCATTGTTCTAGTTTTTATAATCCTTTATTTTTCAGGGTCCACCGCCAACTGATTCGTCTCTTCGCCCGAGGAATTGAGGAATGCGAAGACACTCCCTCTTGTACAGTTTGCAAAAGACGATAGATTTAGTTTGCATTTCAGAATTATTTTTAGCAATTCTATGCGTATTAGTCTATTAGAGGTTTTGTGACCGAGGTTAGACCTGGACAGATCTTTGTCAATTCGACTTAGGTTCTCTTGATGTAAAGCCTTAATTTGTTAATTACAAATCAATATCAATTTTCATAAGAGTTTTTCAACCAAATTAAGCTCAAGAAAGATCTCTATAAATACATGCTACAAAAAAGTAAATATTACAATTCCCACTCGAAAATAACATAGCTAGTCGAGTCGGGAGAGACAACAGTTTATAATTACATGTAATGGACACGCTGAACGGGAAAATCTTTTGTGGTTGTTTAATCAACGTGTCAAAACTCACGTTTCCGAGCGTCGCAGACGGGACCCTTTTTGATACGTCTTTCCTTCGTACTAAGTATATGGATATGGAAGTTCTGACCTTTACGACTCAGTGACTGGGCGATCCTGACGTTACGGACGGGGCTAAGTGGAATATAAGATTAGGTTATTATAAGATTGAGATAATTCACATTGCCTCACGAATATTCGTTCTTGTTTGCCTATAATGTGCAGCCAAGAAGTACCTCGCTGCTTTAACCAAAGTATTTAATCACCAAGAACCAAGCATTTTTGTTTTGTAATTTTATTCACCTCATTCTATTTCCTAAATCCAATTGAATAATTAATGATTTTGTAAGATTCCAAACAATTATGCAATGCGCGTCAGTGTCAGACGCGTTTCCGCTGTTGGGCTCGTGGAGGGCTTACTCTCTGGCTGACACAAACTGTTGGTTGAAAATATCATCAGAAACTCTGCGGTTATGAGTTTTATTTAATTTTATAAAGGAAATTATATTATTGGGCTTGTACTGGGACAAAGTATAGCAAATTGGCTTACTTAACTCTAAAATCATCGCCCGTCAAAAGTGCTCCATTAAGGTATAGTGGCAAATGCGAGTGTTAGTAAGTTAAAGTTTTTCTCGCCCGTGCCTCTCGATTCTTCGTAACCGGTTAAGCCTGGGCACTATTTCCGTTCTTAGGCCCCGCCGACCGTAAGAATCAAGTGTCCCTGGAGAGGAAGATGCCCTCGGATTAAAACTCGACAAGAGGGACTTTTTTTGTCAACATCGATCGGTATTTGTAGAACCACAGAAATTCCACACAAGCTTATTTGTGGATATTTAATAGCTCAAAATTAGCAACAACAACAAAAAAAATACCATGGATACACATTTTATTATTTTTTGGCTTAGCAATAACAACTACAAAGCTTAAATAGTTTGTCAGTATGTAAGGTAAACAGGTCAAATGTTGGCTGTCAAGTTATCTTTGTTTGGCAGCTCTTTTAACATATTTTGCGCTGCCATCTGTGAATTTCGACCAGCTTTGGCCATGGGCCAGCTGTGATGTCAACATCAAAGAAGTCAACAGAAATGATTTCTATTTAGTTCTCGTTTTGTTTTTAGGTTTTCTTCTGGTGTTACAAGAATTATGTGAGAATCAACTTAAATTTCTGCCTATCACAAAATCTAGCGATAAAATACGCCTATTTGAAGTGCGAAATAAACGGAAATTTGGCATATCTTAAGAAAAAAAACCCATAGATTTTTTTTTTCCTTTGGAGGGAAAGGGTTATTGTGTTTTTCTTTTCAATTGCAAATTGGCCCTCTAAATTAACCACAACTCAAGTGGGAGTAAGGAGTCTTACTTAAATTTCCTATTTTTAAAACTGCTTTGCGTGAAAAAATAAATTACTATGAAATGCTAGAACGTCAGTTTTGACCAACGGAATATATAAGTAGAATTCTAGTTTGGACATCTCTTGTCAGGAATTTAATGATGAAAAAATAAAAGAAAGACATGGTTGTGTAATGTCACATCTGTTTGGACATCTTTGATTCTGTTTATCCGTTTTTCTTTTTGTTACTTTCATCGTTTATCGTTTCAATTGCTGCATCTTTTACTTTTACGACCAAGGGTGGTTGGCGTTAAAAGATAACCTTTCAAGATCGCAACCAAATGTTTATTCCATAGGCGTTTATTGTGCCATGTTGTCGGTTATTTGCGGGAAAAAATTTCGGAAGTTTTGCGTAGGAGCTAAAAACATGGCTATTACACCACATGACAAATGGATATTTTAATTAATATTTTTCTTTCAAAATTTTCATACAAGTTCTAGTTCTTTTTTCTTAAATTCGTGATACTTTTTCTTTCCCCTTCTCTTAGTTTTCTAAATTCGTCACTGATATTTGTTCGTGGAGAAAGTGAGAGATGGCATTTATAACCCCTGGGAGGACGTGATAAATGTTTCGTGGGAGTGTTCTATATAACTCATTCGAAACCACAATGATTCATTTTAAACCGAGGTTAATTTAATATCGGTTCGTTAAAAGAGAAGAATAATCAGATAAACTCGACGAGAAAGTTTGAAAATAAAGATTTCGATAACTTACTGAATGCGAAAATCGTGTGTTTTAAAATGGTCTTCAAGATCACATTTTACGTAGCTTGCCATATATGGTTGCTATGGTTACCTGGATTAATCGATAAGCTCTTTCTTTGATAAAACACGTTGTTTTCTCTCTATTGTAGTATTATGTTCTATTTCTTGAAGCTAAATCATACTTTTAACTAACAATAGTTGTTTCATTTCAATCGTCAGTTTTAACCCAATTCAGTACCCAACAGAAATTCCCCTTATAATTTCTTTTCAATTTGAAATTTATACAATCTTTGTTTTATGAGCAGCTTTTGTTTTCGATTTCCTGTGGCAAATAGTCATAAAATTTGCAATGCTAATTTTGTCTTATTCATTACAGCGGTGAAAAGGACATGAAATATTGTTCGCGTCGTCTCGACCTTCGCGCGAGCATACGGTTTTTCTCTCCGACAATGCCGTGAAAAAAAACCCGGCGATAAGATTTTTCGAACTTGGAATTAACCCCGGCGACCGAATTTCTATCAGCTTGAAACCATGTGCGATCGAATCAAGGAACTCTTTTGTAAACTCAGCCCGGAGGTGGGAAAGAAGCCCTCGGACTCGACAAACTGGTTGAATATACTATGTTTCTGCGTCTTCGGGACACTGTCCTTCTTCAACCAAGAAATGCTTTACACCGCATCGGAGGACATCCTCAGTGGCCGACAACTCCCAACAGCGACAATACTCGTGTGCTTTGTGACCCCGTTGATGATCACAAAAATTATCGCACCCTGGTTTATACAAAAAATTCCTTACTTCGTGAAGGTTTCTCTCGTCGTTCTGTGCATGACTCTGGGACTTGTTCTCATCGTTTTTGTTGATGATATTAAAGTAAAGCTGGTAGGAATCGCGTTAAACGCGATGGCGACCGGGGCTTGTGAAGTTACATTTCTTGGCCTCACTTCGTTTTACCCACAGATTTGCATAAGCGCTTTCGTCGCAGGCACTGGAATGGCTTCGCTGTTCTCTCCGCTCTACTATACAGGTAAGCGAAATATTCTTTGCTTGGAACGTCGTCGCTTTTTTGTGAAATATGTCCGCTGTTATTTTATTTCAGAACTGAAATGATCCCCTTTATTTCAATTTGTACCCGCCTTAATACCAGCCAGCGAGTGCCATTTTGTTTGAGAGGGTAAATTTTTTGTTTTGAAGAGTCATGCAGTTGACAACTGTGGTTTCTGTTGTTTTAGTTCACATATCTGGAACTCCAAGTAAATATTCTTCACTCACAATTGTAACATTCGGTTAACAGAAGGAAACGCCTGTATTCTTGCCTAACTCATTCGGATAAAGAGGTGCAAGTTGATCGTAGTTTGTTGTTACTAAAAGTTGTCACCTGACAAATCGTCTCGTCTTTTCATGTTTTTCAAACAGAAATTTAAATTCACCGCTTGAGTGGTGTTGAACAAGAGAAACGCTTCGTTAAAGTTCAGTGTAGTGGAAAGCTTTTAGTTGTGTTTTGTGATTTGTACTGACGTCTTTTGTTTTAATATCCGGATCCGTTTTCGCAGGAAGGAACCAAGCCTTGTAGTTTTAACCTGGCAAGGGAGAACATAACATTGCCACTTTTTCAAATATTCCTTCTGCGTGTATTTTTTTTTTTCTTTTTTTTTTTTTTTTTTTTGTACGTATGATGATCATAAAAACCACTTGACAGCTAGAAATTATTTAAGAATAATTTCGTAAATTTACGCAATTGACGGGCGACAGTGTCGGTTATTGTTCTCAAATACACCGCGTTTTGAATTGATTTTGTAAATGGTTCATTAGCTTCTCCCTTTACCTAAATCGATGGCTTCTGACGTCCTTCTGGATAATTTCGTAACTGAAATATATTTTTTTCTAAATTCGGAATTCTTTTTAGCTTTCCTGGTAACCACGGTACTTAAAAGCTCAAAAGTGATCAAACTGACAGAAGATGACTTTACAATATCAGTAGATTTAACTGAAGCAGATAAGTGCCGAAATTTGATGGCATTAGTAATTTTTTTCAAAATTTAACTTATTTACCGATGAATGTTTTGAACAACAACCGGTAGCCCAAATGTGATTTTACGTGTTGTTATTTTGATATTTGTTAAGAATTTTTCCTTGGGGGCAATTGTCAGCTGACTGAAATGTTTTGTATGTGATTTTTCCTGTGTGAATGCTCGACTAACTGCCTCAACCCCTTAACTTTGTTTGCATAGATCTAAATATTACAAACACAAATATTTTCAAAGTATTATGAAATCGCCCGGTACGTTAATTCTGAAAGTTAGCTTGTTATATGAAGGAAACATGATAGCTGAAAATTGGTCAGAATTTTTAACTGCTGAATAATGACGCGGAGGTTTTACTAATAGCTAAGACCCGTGATCTGTAAAATTAACCGATAATTGAGAAATGGGCTGAAATTTTAAATCATAGGTAAAAAAAGTTTACTGAACTGATAACTCAATGGAATTCCACGCCCTCGTCCGAACCCGCCCGATCAAAACATATCGCAACATTGTTGGGCGACCCTGGGCGCAACATGTTGCGAACATTTGGCCATCCTGTTGCGAATAGTCGGGTGTTGTTGGCTCAAATTTGACCATTTTCAAACTGGGGCCGACAACACCCAACATGTCGCAAAACGTTACAACAAGGTGGCCAAACGCGCGGAACATGTTGCGCCCAACAATGTTGCGATATGTTGCGTTGGAATGGCACGATCGGTTGACCGGGGCTTTATAGACACGCGTGTTCCTTTCTCAATTCTAATGTCATTATTCATTTCTTTACTTGTACTTCCATTCTTCAGGATCTACTTGAAAAGTGAAGGAACGCTCTTCTAATCTTAATAAGTGATAAACCCAAAATTTGCCAACGTATATGACATTCATTGTATATACGAAAGGAATGGAGGTTGGCCGTAAACTGACCGTCTAAATTTGGCTTCGTCTGTTTTTCCTTAGCGACACAAGCCGTAAGGAGCACAATTAACAGAGTGAAACGCTGAGAAACCCGAGCGCAATTATTAGAGCATGAGTTCAACTGAAACTCATGCTTTTGTTACTAGTCCTTTCACTGCCAAACTCAAACTCTCAATTCTCCCAACAGTTTACCATATATGTCTTTGAATTTTAGTTCTGAGAGTTTGGTTGTACATCAAGACAGTATTACCATAGTGTTCGTTTTTCTTATCAACTTAATGATGCTTGTCAATGTACTCAAGTCTAATGAGAATTTCGTTTGTGATCAACATCTTCAGGTCTCACCACATGGGGTTGCACCTCTCCGAAGACGGCCATCATGATAACGATTCCTTTACCTTTGCTTATCTTGGTGTTCTACGCAGTGCTGGACAAGGATTACATCACGAACGGCTCGTACAGCAGACCCAAGGAACACATTGAGGTGGAGTACACGATAGTAGCATCTGACACCGCTGACACCACAGACAGTGCGCCTGTCACCAAAGGCAAAGTCGCCACTAATTCACAAAAACTCCCATGCGGCGAAAAGTTAAGAATTGGATTGAGGATTCTGCCGTTCATCATTCCATTATTCCTGAGCTTCTTTGCAGAGTACCTGTCCAATTCTTCTGTGATTACCACGATCGCCTTCCCTAAATCTCAAGTGCTTCCCCGAGATCACTTCCTATACTACTCGCTCTCTTACAGAATCGGCAAGTTCATCGGCAGAAGCTATCTGTTTATATTCGCTTGCCTCCCGCCTGACGCCATCGACTTCCTGAAATGTGACAGAACGTGGATCTTCGCAGCCTTAGAAATAGCTCATCTGATCTTCTTCCTCTTCGAATCCTGGTACCATTTCGTCTGGTACATCTGGATAATTATTTCTCTGTGTTCCACCCTCGGGTTAGTAGCTGGAATGATCGTCCTGCACTCGCCCCACGCTGTCGCACGGCATATTGCACCCGAGGAGAGAGAGTTTGCCCTGGGACTCTTGACATCTGGTAATGCCGTGGGAGCGTTTGTGGCCGGGTTGCTTGGCCTGGTTGTGGAACCTTACCTGACGGAGAAATGCCTCCAACATTTCTCCGCCACCAGAGAATTCTGCTTCACAAGACATCGGAACACCACAGGATGGGAAACTAATATTCATTGTTAAATTATCTCAGAAAATCAAACGAGGATGAAGAGTATAAAAGCGAGTGAATCCCCGTGTAGACCTGTTTTGACATAGTACCCAGTCCTCCTGTGGATAATGTTACACGTGCGTCGCGTGGATGTTTTCGTGGATAACAAAAATACGTTCAAACTGCTTCAGCTGTCAACGTGAGTAAAATTCTTGTCACAGGATCGGCGACTTTTAGACCTTCTTGGGATTTCTGAAGCCAAGAATGATCTAAAAATAACTTAAGAGGGATTAATTAGAGAATAAGGACTATATGAGGGATTAACCGGATGTTACCCTTCATCTTCTCTTGGTGAAAGACACTATTTATTTTTCAGTTGCGTATTTATGAACTAGTAAGAATTCTGAGGCCCAGTCCAAACTATGCCGGAGAAATTCGAAAACGGTATTTTCACTCTGAAAACACAAATGTTCTCCGCCGGAGGAATTTGAAAATGCAGCAATCACCGGTCATTTTGGATTTGTGTTTGAGGAAAACTCGGTCAGTGAAATCACATTATTATCGTGACGCCATCGTATTCGAAAAGCTCCGTTTTCAAAATGTGTTCCTTCTACACTAAAACCCAAAGCCGGCGTTCTCCAATTCTCCAGTTTGAAGAGCGTTTACGAAAAGTTCCATTTTCGGGACGGATTAGTGTGGACGGTAGGCCTAACCGTGGAAATAAAGCTACGTTTTCAAATTTATCCGGCGTAGTGTGGACCAGCCCTGAGAAAGTTAAGAGTGCACGTGCAGGCCTCGCCTAATGAATCACGCCCGGCTCGTTGCATTTCATGTCGTTAAACCTGGCGGGTTTACACTGAATTTAATGATGTTAAAAGAAAATTTATTTGTAAAATATTTAACTTTATAATTTCCTAAAGAGGTAAATCAGCCACTAACCTTTTTAGTTAAGATGAAAATTATACATTTGGTAATTAGAGAGCGAGCTTGAAAATTTCCTTCATCTTTAAACTTTCCATGGCTGGCTAGTGCTAAATTTTACAACGAGTCACTATCAAACGGCGATAAATTATTTTTTATCAGTTTGTTAATAGATCAGCTTCTGAAGAATGCTTTTTCTGTTTTTATCGACTTTGATGCGCGAACGCCCGATAGAAACCTTGGGCTATTACATGAATAGAAATTTTGTCAAGATTTTAGTGATTGCCACTCGGCAATTTCATAAGAAGGTTATTTTTGGAAATTATAATCTGTGAGGAAAATTTAAAAATATTAGTTTTAAAGTAATTTTACAGGTACGGTCGTTTAAAAGTAGAATACAAATAAATTACGGTGTGCTCTTAGTCGGTGAAGGGTGATAAGTATATTTTATTTCAAACTAGCTATACTATTTTTTTGAGAGGGTACAAATCAAAATATTTATGATTACGAATTACAAATCGCAAATAACGTTTAACGAATGTCAAATCACAAATCGCGAATCACGAGCCAGAGTAGGAGAAGGACTCTTCTGGATAAAATGGCACATGATAGAAATGGTGAGTGCTAATTCATGTACATATAGAAAATGAAGACTGCCTTAATTGTCGGTGGTTCTTCAATTTCATGGTTTTTGGAGTTTACAATAGGAGGAGAGAATAGAGAAACAGAGATACAAACAAGGTAACTCGGAAGTGGTCTATTGAATTCAATATTTTTTTGTTGAAGTTTCTCTCACAAGAATAAAACACAAGAATGCAGTGCATGTACATGTCTTTGTTTGCTGTCCGCCAGTTTGGGACACCACTGAACTACATCCGCTCATGTTACAGGAGAAAAACAACCCTGATCAATTGCGTTAGCACACGTGATTCCACTCCAGTCCCCATGGTGGGACAACTGTTACACCTATACCCTGCAGGGTTTCATTTTAGCCGATGTCTTTGGGCGAATTCTGTGGAGGCGCGGTCGCGTCATGGTTAGTGCGCTCGACTTCGGGTTCGAGGCCTGGCTGGAGACATCATGTTGTGTTCTTGGGAAAGATGCTTTACTCTCAAAGTGCCTATCTCCACCCAGGTGTATAAATGAGTACCGGCGAATTTAATGCTGGCTGTGATATGCTCCCGATGCTGGGGGTAACCCTGCGATGGACTAAGATCCCATCGGGGGGAGGGGGCGGGAGGCAGTCGAAATACTGCTAGTCGCTTCATGCTACAGAAACCGCATAAGCACACGCCTGATGGGCCACTTGGCTCGTATGCAGACTTTACCTTTTTACCTTACCATTGAGCAAATTCTAGGTCTATTGTTGAGACGTACCAAGTTCTCGTAATTTAACTCCTGACGTCTCCAGGGATAACCTGGAGCCTGACAATTTCACATTATAACGGATAAGTGTCCACTCAAAACAGGTTCTAATATGTTGTGCAGTAAAAGTTAATTATTAACTTTTTTGTATACAATGAAGACTGTATTAAGCGGACACCCTCGGGACCCTCACTAGTGTCCGCTTAATACAGGGTGTCCGCTCAAAACAGGTTCTAATATGTTGTGCAGTAAAAGTTAATTATTAACTTTTTAACACAGTGTAACCTGAGAGTGTAAGACCAAAGATTAGCATAGTACAATGTCCAGTCAATCAATGCGTCAATCTGGAATAATCACTTATAGCTTTAGAACGACATCACGGAACATTGTTAAAGGAGTCTCAGCTGAACCTTTAGAAGTAAAACGCTCTTGTAGTGTCCGCTTATTGCAGGTTTTGTGTAACAAAATGGCTTAATATTGGTGTCCGCGTCCGGTTAACAGAGGTGTCCGCTGAATGCAGGTTTATTTTACAGTGTCAATGTAGGAAGAAAATTTTGCGACTCCAGCTGGTGTTCACTTAGGTGTCCGCTTAATATGAGGTCCGCTTAATACAGGTTTCACCCTGAGTCCTGTGGCTATAATTACAAAATCACAAAACTGAAACATTCTGAAATGAGTTTTATGTTGGGAATGTCAATCATGGATGACGTCATCAAAAATATCCAGACCTCACTGGTCGAGAAATGGTTACGTAACGGATGTAACGGTCAGGTTGTTATTAAAAAAATATCGCGCGCGTGCTGCAGGCTGTATAAATATTTATTACAACTGAACTGACATTTTATTACCATACGACGCCTGTGCTAGAATCACTAAGCATCACCGAAAGCATTATGTACCACTGGGAGGGCGACGAATTTGCTCTCACTTTAGACGCCCGGCTGGCAAATTAAACTAACAGGTAAGTAGAAATATCCTTCAAGGACCTGTGTGAAGCGTATTGTCTGGTTTAAACAGTTCCCTTACGGAGTTCAGTTATGTAACGCTCAACGCCGAGGACAATATCGATTGAACAACTAATTCAGGATGTACAATTGCACCGCGTTTATTCGACTTAGGATACTTTCCGGCGAACTCCGCGTTGCTTTGAGCACCATTTGCCCTAGATTTACGTTTGTCTTAATTTTTAGTCCCTTACTATCACTTATTTCTACCCGGTTGTATCAATTTCTTGACAACTTTAAACTCCCCGCTTTAAGTCAGCCACGATGTAGTCGGAAGTGTACAAAAATCGTCGACTATACCCAGTGTTTCAGACCTGACGCAAGCTCCGCCGTTGATTTCAAGCTGAGTTTTGTTGATTCCCCTTGGACGAAAATCAACCCGTTTTATTTCAAACTCGAATGGTCAAGTTGTAATATAAATATCGCGCTATGTCAGAATCGCCTCGGGGAAGAATTAAATTCGACATAATGATTGCGCTTTTATTTCAACTCCATTCAACAGTTAACTGTCCTTATGTCTTCTACTCGTGACTAAAAAGCTCCTCTTTTTCTTTAGCCTGTCGGCTGTGACAAGAATTGAAACGAACAGTGAGAGTGAAGGAATAGAAGAGCGGGCGAGCGCAAGAAATATTATTATTTTTTCTTTTCAACGCTGATTTACATAACTTTATATTTTTTTTTTAAGAAAAAAAAATTATTCTACTTAAGAATTCACGCACAACCGAAGTAATCATTGCAAGAACTTTTTTCAGCCAGTCTTTAGAGTTAACGTCCACTTCCATAGAAATATTGAAAATCGCACACTGATTTGGTCTTCTCATGACCACATAGCTGTTTTGCAGAAGACGACTGAAAACATACCTGCATGACCAAGGTTTGTAACGCACTGAAGTGTATAGCCCCAGTATTGTTCAGTTCATGAAATCTTTTGTTTGGTGACGCTTTTTAGTTTACGTGGTAATCTTGGTTCGCGTGAGCACCCTAATAAAAGAATGCCGACAAATAAATTCTCTCTGACAGCGTTTACTAAATGAAATGCAATTCTGATTTTTCTAGCTTCAATTCATCAAGATTCATCAAAACAGAAGAAGAAAGAAGAAAAGTAGTTGGCGTTGGTTCTCTTGGTGCGACTGTGCTTTACTTTTCCGCCGTGATGTTGAGTTGATGAGCAAACGTGCCATATAAGATTTATAACCGTTGGAACAGTTGGACAGCCTTTGTATCCGCTAAAATATGTACGATCGAATCAAGGAACTGTTTCTTAAACGAAGCTCAGAAGATGGTAAAACGCCGCCAAGCTCCGATTCAAAGACGAATTGGTTGAATACAATTTGTTTCTGCGTCTTTGGGACCTTCACTTTCTTCAACCAAGAATTGATTTTCATAGCATCAGAGGACATTCTCAGCGGCCGTCAACTCCCAACAGCTACTGTGCTCGTTTGTTATGTAACACCCCTGATGATCACAAAAATAGTCTCTCCTTGGTTTGTTCAAAAAATCAGTTACGTCGCCAAGGCTTCCTTCATTACCTTATGTATGATTACGGGACTTAGTCTCATCGTTTTTGTTGAAGATATTAGAGTAAAGCTAACAGGAATCGCGATAAACGCCATCGCGGCCGGAGCTTCTGAAGTCGTATTTCTTAGCCTCACATCGTTTTACCCACAGATTTGCATAAGCGCCTTCGTGGCAGGAACTGGGATGTCCTCGCTAATCTCTCCGCTCTATTACACGGGTAAGCCAAATATTCTCGATTAAGAAGTTTAGGTCCTATAGCTTTTCTGCTTCTAAAATATGTCTACATATATTTGTATTATATCTATCCCATTTCAATGTTTGTGAATTTTGTATATACACAGAATTGCAATATAATTAATTGCAAGCTGAATATATTTGCCAAAGAAAGAGGAAAAATTAAAACAGGCAAACCAAATAGGAAACAATATAATTTTGAAATTTGAATGATTCTTAAAGAACTGAAGTCATTCACATCTTAAGAACGTCTGATTTTCAGAACGTTCTTAGCTTCTTTCCAATGAGGCTGAAGCGTAACTTCTTAACATGTTCTTAAAATGCCACTATGATAAAATGTTTATCCCTTCAAGTTTTAGTTGAATTACGTAGAATTTCACGAAAAGTTAAAAATCATTATGGCATTTTCCGTTTGCAAATATCTGTATCAGTTCTGGACATATTCCTAAAAGTGTGAAGATTGTGTAAAATATGCACATTAGCTAGAATTTATTAGAGGATTGATGACGCTATACACTCAACCGAAAAAGTACGATCATTCCACGAGCTCGCGTTGGATGCAAGTTGGCTATAATCATTTCATACAGTATCCAACAAGCCCAAGTAGAATAATTGTTTTATTAAAAATGCCCCCAAAATGTAGGAAACTAACTTCGTAAAAGGAATCGGTCATCACGAAAGTACTGAAAAGACTGTACGAAAAGTTTACAAGTATATGTAGTACAAGCAAACTTCATACTCTTGAGGTTTCCGAATGAAATAAAGGTTAGGCACAAAAACGATGCTTCCGAAATTTGTTCAGAATTTATTCCCTTTTGTCGAAGGCTAAGAAGTTCGTGTTTCTCTCTATTTTGCTAGATGAAAACTATTGCTTGAAAGCTATGCTTAGGGAAACCAAATTCATTTATCGTGTTATGCATGAATTGTGTTTAACTCGAAAAAAATCTATTCCCTGCTTTTTCAACAACTCAAATTGATCAGTCAAGCCCAGCCGAGTTCGCTCTCCGCAGCCTGCGGAAAGCGCCGAAAAAAGGTTTTAAAACTTCTTTATTTTAAATTTAAGCGTAAACGGAATCAGCATAAAAAATATTTGAAGTGGAAAAGAAGAGAAAGCTTAATGCCGACCAACTTCTAGTCTTGATTTTCCTATGAAATGTCCATGTATATGCTGAATGAAAAGTTATCCGAGTTACTGATATCTCAGCCAGTGAATGACGAAACTGCTTACACTGACATTTGTTATCGCTAGTGTTCTGAGTTCGCTAGTTCCCGTGTATCGGGAACCGCGGTTTACCGATACAATAGAACATAGGTTTTGCAACCCTATTGACCAATCAGAGCGCTCGTAATGTCTCAGTTATGTTATAAATAATTATCTTCTAATCAGCTGTACAGCAGTGAATCAACCTTGCTTCCATGGCCTTTTCCCTGGTAAAGTAAAAAGCCATGTAAACGAGGTTGTTAGTTAATATTCACAATTTAATGATATTTCAAACCCTGATCAGCCGGTTCATTCCCTCAGGTATCACAACATGGACTTGCGTCTCACCAAAGACCGCCATCATGATAACGATCCCATTGCCCCTGCTAGTGCTGGTGTTCTATGCAATCCTGGACAAGGACTACATCACGGACAGACCTAAGGAACGCATTGAGGTAGAATATACGATTGTGCCGTCCACTTCTGACACAACGGAACAGACCACAGCAGATCCTGAAAAGTCCCTCTGCAGCGAACAGTTGAGAATCGGTAGAAAAATTCTTCCCTACATCATTGCGCTTCTTTTGAGTTTCGGTGCGGAATACTTGTCCAATTCATCCGTGATTACCACGATCGCCTTCCCCAATTCAAACGTCCTTGCTCGAGATCACTTCCTTTACTATTTCTTCTCCTATGAAATGGGAAAGTTCTTCGGTAGAAGCCATCTGTTCATGCTCTCCTGCCTGCCATCTGACATCGTAGAGCTCCTGAAGTGCAAAAGAACATGGGTATTCGCGGCAATAGAGATAGCACATCTGATTTTTTTCGTGTCAGAATCCTGGTATCATTTTGTCTCGTACATCTGGATAATTATCGCCCTCTGCTTTACTCTTGGTCTGGTTGCTGGAATGATAGCCTTGTACTCGCCCCATGCCGTCGTGGGTCATGTTGCACCCGAGGAGAAAGAGTTTGCCCTGGGACTACTGACAGTAGGTAATGGAGTGGGTGCATTCGTGGCCGGGTTGCTTGGCCTGGTTGTTGAGCCTTATCTGACGGGGAAATGCCTCGAACATTTCTCAGCCAGCAAAGAATTTTGTTTCACAAGACCTCAGAACATGACTGGATGGATGACTAACATACATTGTTAAATATTTTTCTGTTACAAATGTATGAGCAGTAAAGAATTATGGAAAGAATTATAGAAAGGTACATTTTAGAGTGTACTTGCTGAAACCTACTTCACGAACGTTCCCTCTGAACATCATCCTTCGTACCCCTCGAACCCCTCTTTCAAGTAACGGGCACTTAGATGCTCAAAACGGAGGTTGGTAGGGGAGGGAGGGGGGATGTAAAGAAAGATGCCCGGACGTAGTCTTTTTGCTCGTCTAAAGACAGGGGAGGCGGGATGAAGGTAGGGCAATTTCTTTGTACGATCAAAAAAAATTATTGCTACACTAAAAAACATTCTTGCCACAACAAAAAGGGATCTACATTGCAATAAAGTAGATTTTTGACAACCTGCTAAAAATGGCGTGAAGTCACAGCATAAACCTCCCCGTTCCCAGGCCCCCTCTCCTTTACTTCCCCTGTCGATGAGAGAGAGAGCCTGGTAACGAGGTTGATGGTACTGAAGTGTTAGAATGCAATCCTGTGACAAGACCTGGACACCATGTGTGTGATACAAATTTTTTGAAGTTTCTTTGTAAGATGACACGAAGTCAAGCGAGCGGCGCACGCTGCGCCTGGCAGGGCTGCTCGGTTCACTTCGTGTCACCCCGATTATCCGATCTTAGGCAAACTGGTTCGTAGCCGTACTAAGTTAGTAGATTTCACTTGTGTGGGGGACTGGAGAAGAGAATACAAAACGGTTTTTCTTTCAATACCGTTGAATTCCGAAAGCAACGGGGGCCGTCACTTTCAGATTTAGCAGGCAAAAAGAGCCGCTACTTTCCGGTAGCTGTTACTTTCGGATGGTTAAAACACGTTATACAGTAGCAGCCGTTTCAGACAAATCGGACGGGTAACAAAAGAAATTAAACTTTCCGTCTATGTAAGTTTCCAACTATCCACCAACAAAGCATGCAGACCGTCTAAACAAAAAAAGGCTCTAAACCGGTTGGTACTGTAGGGCGAATCGAATGAATAATGGTCTCATTATATCGCAAAGCCACTGACTACCCTATGCCTCCAGTATATCATTGGACTCTACTGCTAGACAAATGCAGTTTATAAATCATAGTTTCAAGAAAAATTCAGTCAAGTTCGAAATAAAGAGATAAAAGCACAGATAGTTCCTCCAGTCAATGATCAGTCCTGCAGTCAGGCAGAGACTTTCTCCGGCTTTTACTGACTTCTTCAAAGGGCCGCTACTTTCGGGTGGGCCGCTACTTTCGGAGTTCAATAGGAAGGGAAAAAATTAATGTTACTTTCGGGGAGCCGTTATTTTCTGGGGTGGGGGGGGGGGGGGGCGTTACATACGGAATTCTACGGTAGTCCCATTCAGATCCTTGTATAGTCGGTCTGACATAACATCGTTGTTCATTAGCTCAGTTTCTGCGTTCTTTCCGCGCTAGGGTCAAAAGAGAGTACTCCGCCAGTCCAGCGACACGGAGGCCCCTAGTTGACCCGGCACTCCTTTAAAACCTCTAGTTTGCTTCGTTCTTGGTTTATCTTCGGAAACTTCCGGAATTTTCCAAAAAATGTTCGGCAATGTTCCTGTGGCCTCAAGTTTTGGAAAGTTTTCGGAAATCTTCGGAAAGTGGTCAGAAATCTTCGGAAAATCGTCAAAAACGTCGTCAACTGTACGTCTATATAATAAAAACAACATAATCGTTACACGTTAGCTCGAAGATGTGAATTTTATGTTCTCACGGCAAGAACATATTTCACTCGTTCGCTGCGCTCACTCGTGAGACATTGTTTTTGCCACGAGAACACAAAATTCATATCTTCTCGCCACCGTGTAATGTCCTCTATATATTGGGACATCCTTGACGTCACGAAGCTATTGTTCTCAAGGAAAATGGCGGCCGTTTTTCAAAAACCCCGGGCAAAGTAGAAATCCGCTGTCCTGTGCTTTTTATGACCGCGCATCCGGGACTTTTAGCTAGAAATAGCGAACATTTTGGATGCTAGTTAGGAGATACGACGAGGTTTTACGTGGTTTAGCGCCGTAGAAACGCAACGATGTACGACGATTTTCTGACACGTTTTCAAGGTAGGTGATTAATGCTTTTTTTCTTGTATTCACGTATTTTTCATGAAGCTCGCAGTATTTTTCCTGAGTCCTTAAGTCGATAAACTTTCATCATGCCAAGTGCCGTATTGTAAAACGTTGACTGAAATGGAGTGGACTGGATTTGTAAAACATGGAGTGGATTTGTAAAAGGTGGATTTGTAAAAGGTGGATTTGTAAAAGGTGGATTTGTAAAACATGGATTTGTAAAAGTTGGAATTGTAAAACATGGATTTGTAAAAGGTGGATTTGTAAAAGGTGGATTTGTAAAAGGTGGATTTGTAAAACATGGATTTGTAAAAAAATGATAATTTAAAATTAAAGTGCGCAACAAGAACAGTACAGAATTTTTTTCCGTGCAGATCAAATCGGAAACTGTGCAATAAAAGCTAAAGATTGTTGCACCCAGGGGACAATAAGCAGCAAGAACGTAACAGTATTGAAAGAAAACCGGTCGTTATCCCACAATATAATTAGCCAGAAGTTTGTGCAAGCAGCTTAAACCTTGGTTATACAAATCCAGTCCACTCCACTCCAGTCCACTCCAGTCCATGTTTTACAAGATGCCATGCCAAGTGCCTTCATGGTAAATGTAGACAAGCTAGTTTTTGGTTGACTTTTCTAAAAGTCAGACCACTATCGCTGTTCCATTTAATACACTCGAGAGTGACACAATTGACTTGTGTTATTTTTGACCGGTTATCACTTTGTTGCTGACGAAAATGGACCTTTTTAGGTTCATCTTGGCATGAAATTGCACCATGAGAGACTTCAGGCTCTTTGTTGAATTTGTGGAGAGACACTCAAGATCACAAGTGCAATGTGGAAGTAGCAGTGAAGTGGATAAAGTTTGGTAAGTGTTTCTTTTAATTGATTCACCCAATGTTCATCCATGTTTTATTTGTGTCAAGTGCCGACTAATTTGTGGAAAAAAGTACCTTAAAAGCTAGATTAAAATTGCCACCCTTGTCAAAACATGCATGGTATCCGCACAGTGAAAGTTGTACTGTGTAATGTGTGAAACCCACCTGAAATGTCAACCAGGCAGGCTATCAGAAGCCAAGAAAGCAAATAGTTCTCTAAGGAAGAAAAACACCAAAGAGATAACAATATATCAACTGAGAAGAAACAAGCAATCATGACTTTGAATGGGAAAGGCTGCAATTGATAACCCTGAAAAACTTAGGCTAAATGTTTAAGATGTGTCACCCTTGGCAGAGCTCCTTCTTCCAAGGTTTAAACTGAAATCTATATTACTTCTTTGTTGCAGTTGTATCACTGGAGAGCCAACAGCCAGTTGAAAACCACCTACAGCACAGAGGTGACAGCGAAACAGACAGGCCGGGGGTAGTGCAACGATTCCTATCAGTATCTCGAGGAATGGCACAAAAGGTAGAGGAGATTGTATGTGCTCATTTACCAGACATTGAGGACCATGCAAACATGTAAGGTAAGGTTTGTGGAGGGCACTGCACTCTTTTTTGCATTTTTTAAAAACTATACACACTGCAGCTGTTCCTAGTAGATGATTATTCTTTTCCTCCTCATGAAGATTGAATGTATCAGAAAGTAATATTTTTGCAAAATAATCATTATGAAAACAAAGACTGAAAAGTTAAAAGAGTTTAGAATGTATTGTCAAGTGTTGAACATTGCTAACTGTGAAACTAATGCAAAACATTTATTGGTTGTGAACAGGAAACATATCACTTTGGTTAAGAATATGTAATGAAAAATAGAAAAAAAATCATGGCAACATATAAGAGTCAATAGCCCACTTGAGGGCACTCTCTTATTTAGTGAGACTAAAGTGGTAACTACATTCAAATTAAATTCGTATTTTAAAACTAAAAAAACATTTGTAACAATATTGACATCTGTAAGCAATGTAATAATCTTCTAAGTGTTTGTGATTTGTTTCAGGTCCTGCATTCATCCAAGGTTGAGAGTATCTAAAGAGTGAATAAAATAAAATGGATTTCACTTTCAAGACTCATTTTTTTAAAAATATTACTTAAAATAAATATATAATAATACCATGGGACATGTGGATGGATTGTGAGTGTTTCCTTTTCAACTTGTCCACGAATTATATTTTGATGTTTTTGAGTAAATAACTTGCTTAAAGTCAGCAATTATATGTAAGCTTTCACAATTTAAACGTGGAAATCTGATATGATATATTTTAGCACAGCAACAGATAGATGCAAGAAATATTTCAAATTAATACCAAAATGGAGAAATTTCAGATTTACAAAGAATATATTAACAGATTCTTGACTATCCCTGCATCTGACAACACATCTAAAATTTTGGATTCATTTTTCTAGCTCAGTATACATGTATTTTGTATACCAGAACAAGAATTTCTCACTCGTATGCTTCGGTCCGAGCATAATCTGGGAAGAATTGTCTGTGACATAGACCGCGAACACAAACTTTCCTTTTATTTCATAATTTCGACAGTATTGAACTCAATTTGGGACAAATATATACCTCCTGACGACCCGCATTCACTGCCGTATGTAGGCATTCGCGACTCTCTTTGTCCGCCATCTTGAATTTCTTGGTTTGTTATGAAATACAACACTCTAACCAAAACATGCATTCTCATTGGTTGAAACGCGAGTTTCGTGACATCACAGATGTCCTAATATATTGGGATATTCCAGACTGATGTAAACAGCAAAATTTCCATACGAGTCCAGTTCACTTCATTACGCCGCAGCGAAACCGAAATATTTTGCACCACTGGAAGGAGGGAACATTTTTCCTCATTTTGGATGCTCGACTGGAAAAACTATAGGGTAGGTAAATTCTTTCAGATTTGTTGAAATGTACTGTCCGGTTTCGACAATTTATTAGCTCAGTCCAGTTACGATTGAAATCTTGGAAAGCACGAGGAAACTTTGTTTTGGCGTGACTTATACCATCTTCATTCACTTTACGGAAATTGCAATAAATAATCCTGTAAAAGAAGATAGCATAACTACAAACTGAAAGATGTCATAAGTCGTGCCGAAATATATCTTTCAAAAGCTGCTTCGAGTTTTTCAAATCAATTCTGGTATTACGTAACCCAAAATGATCGACGGCGAGAGTTGCGGCGGCCGAGCACTCCTGGCGCCCAAGTCAACCTCGAGTCACGAGTTAACCGCGAGTCAACCACGAGACAAGCCAATTTTTTTCTTCTTCTTTATCTATATTTTGTCCCCCAAAAATATAGATTGTAGCAAGAAAAATATGTGAATATAGATTGTCTTAGCAGTTAACATCAGGACATTTTAATAACAGGCTCACCTCAATGGCGGCTCGCGCCATCTTGTAGTCTTACGCAACATATTATCCAAAGGACCCTGGCTGGGATCTTGCACAGTCCCCCAAACTATGGTAAATTTGATGGCAAGTCACGTTATTTGCTGTGTCCCATTGCCGATTATCAAGGTAAGATTGTCTTGACCAAATAGTGAGTGACATGAATCTAGTTGACTATCTACTGAGTCAGAGAAAAGTTTAACGATATTAAACATTCGCGCATTTTATTTCCTACAATCTATTTTTGTTTTCGGGACAAAAGAAAACCGCTCGAGGTTGATTTGGGCTCGCGGTCGCATTGTCTCGGGTAACGCTACATGCCGGCGACAACAACGTCCATTGAGATTCTGATTTATAACCTACTACCTACGTTCGGTAAATATTCGAACTCTCTGTTATTTGGAATTCGGACCTATTTCTCTTCGATTTGCCGTTTTTTAATCACTTCCTGTCGGCTACATCACAGGCGGCCCAAGCTCACAATGCGAGGAGTTTTTTTTTTTTTTTAATCTTTATGCGAACGTTCAGCGCGCGAAACGTGACACGGTTACCGCCGACATCTACTATTACATAACGACCGAATTTGGTTACGCGAAACGTGACCTTCGCCTTGCAGTATGTGGTGGTGTTGTGTTACAACGGTTTGAATTTATAAAGGTTTGTATGGGGAAAAACGGTAATCGACATTATAGCTGAAATTTCGGTATTTTTGCAATAAGAATGACTCACCTCAATGCCTTGTTGTCTTTTCTATTGTCATCTCGCTTCTCAGCTCGATCCGAAGCTATTTAAGCAAGTTGTCGCTTTTTGGTTTTCCTCTACTAAGAAAGAGTAAAGGCCACACACTCGATTCTGGACTGACCCCCGCTCGAAGCGAAAAAAAAAACACTGAAATCCCGCCAGCCGCCCCAATTCCTCCGCAGAATCATAGTACAGGTTTAAGCGCTCCCTTGCAGTTAAATTCCAAGCCAAATTCATCTCCACAGCGCACGATACAAAGCTCTGAATCGAAGAAAGCTAACCATCCGGAATCAGTGATCATGCTGCCCGCACCATTTGTGGACACATTCGAAACCCGAGCGGAATGCCGGGCTAACAAATTGACCCTGACCAGGGGAAGGGAGCGCACAGTTCTCGACAAGCCAGGTACTTTGCTCCACGGTCCTCTGGGAAGATTTTTGTCCAGGCCGCCGACGGAGCATTGTTGTGACAAGCCAATCAAAGCAACGACTAGACGTGTTTACAAATGTGAGATACTTTGATAACTCTCAGAGAAAACCCTTCACGCGATCTCGAATAGATACATTCTTCGTGGGTCACTATCATCAACAGAGCTCATCTAGTTTATGTTAAGATCTTTTGAAGATCTGAAATAGACGGTTTGTTTGTGGAGATACTACTTTGCAAAGTGTAGAGGAATGAAGGTCGTTAGCCAACATGTAAGTATGCACTGAATATTACTGAATATTCGCGGCACATGTCATAATAGCTAAGGAAATTTGCTTTAGTTTTGTTGCATCACAGCCATATTATGTCTTACTCTAGATTTAGCAGTTTTTCAGTATCAAATTTTGTCCTTTAACGGTGTACTTTTCCGTAGCAAAGAAAATATTTGAAGCAGGTTTCAGGACGGACACCGGTGCCAACAGATCGCGTTTAAATTTTCGCACGTCTAAAAATCGTTCGCATCTTGATTTCGTTCAAATGCTTTACAGGATAAAACTAAACGCTGATCAGGAACGAATAGTTACATTTGCTGCCAAGGGGCACAACCTTCTGATCACCGGCCAAGCTGGAGTTGGGAAAAGTGAAGTGATTAAACGAATCCTATCAGTTGCAAAAGCACGTGGAAGAAAGATAGGTGTGATATGTTCGAGCGGTATCGCCTGCCAAGTTTACGACCGTGGAGTTGCGTCGACGGTCCATTCATTTTATGGGTTGATGACAGCCGAATTGCCTTGGCGGCAGGTTATCGACCGATCTTTGTGTAACTCTCTGGTTTGCGACCGTGTGAAGGCTATTGATGTGATTATATGGGATGAAGCTAGCATGTCCAGTAGGAAAATGTATCTATTCGAGATCGCGTGAAGGGTTTTCTCTGAGAGTTATCAAAGTATCTCACATTTGTAAACACGTCTAGTCGTTGCTTTGATTGGCTTGTCACAACAATGCTCCGTCGGCGGCCTGGACAAAAATCTTCCCAGAGGACCGTGGAGCAAAGTACCTGGCTTGTCGAGAACTGTGCGCTCCCTTCCCCTGGTCAGGGTCAATTTGTTAGCCCGGCATTCCGCTCGGGTTTCGAATGTGTCCACAAATGGTGCGGGCAGCATGATCACTGATTCCGGATGGTTAGCTTTCTTCGATTCAGAGCTTTGTATCGTGCGCTGTGGAGATGAATTTGGCTTGGAATTTAACTGCAAGGGAGCGCTTAAACCTGTACTATGATTCTGCGGAGGAATTGGGGCGGCTGGCGGGATTTCAGTGTTTTTTTTTTCGCTTCGAGCGGGGGTCAGTCCAGAATCGAGTGTGTAGCCTTTACTCTTTCTTAGTAGAGGAAAACCAAAAAGCGACAACTTGCTTAAATAGCTTCGGATCGAGCTGAGAAGCGAGATGACAATAGAAAAGACAACAAGGCATTGAGGTGAGTCATTCTTATTGCAAAAATACCGAAATTTCAGCTATAATGTCGATTACCGTTTTTCCCCATACAAACCTTTATAAATTCAAACCGTTGTAACACAACACCACCACATACTGCAAGGCGAAGGTCACGTTTCGCGTAACCAAATTCGGTCGTTATGTAATAGTAGATGTCGGCGGTAACCGTGTCACGTTTCGCGCGCTGAACGTTCGCATAAAGATTAAAAAAAAAAAAAAACTCCTCGCATTGTGAGCTTGGGCCGCCTGTGGCTACATCGACGCCATTCAGCTCCATTCCCACGTGTTACGTAAGCTGAAAAATCTTCGACCGCACAAAGTCGTGTTGTAGCAGGCACTAGTAGTCAATGCTTGACGCAAACTACGCTATTTTGAACTGATTTGTTTGGTCTTTGACCTAAAATCAACCCCTTTTTAGTTCGAACTCGAATGGTAAAGTTCAAATATGCACATGAAACCTTAGCGAAAACACCGGAAATAATTAATTTAGAATTCTTTGATCGCACTGTTATCTTCTTTGTCCATCGAATGTGGCGCGAAGAATGCGTAAAGAATAGACTACGAGTAATCCCTCTTTCGCTTAGTCCGTCGCGCGTAACGCGAAAGAAAACCGCGAGAAAAAAAATGGCCGCGCGAAATCCTCCTTTCGCGCGCTCCTCGCCCCCAGGATTTCGCGCGGCCATTTTTTTCTCGCGGTTTTCTTTCGCGTTACTCACGACGGACTAAGCGAAAGAGGGATTACTCGTAGTCTACGTAAAGAAGAAAAATGGCAGCAAAAGCGAGAGGGATAAGTTTATTATTTACTTCATGTTCATCACTTCCAATGAAGGCTGCACGGATAAGACAAGAGTCATTCCATCATGTTACGTGCATGTTTATGTTTACGTGTTATTTTGTTATTTTAATTAATTTTATATATATATTTTTCGGAGTGTAGCCTAGATGACGTTTAAAGTAAATAAAATAGTCTTTTCACATTTCACTAGCAAAATAATAGGCATTTCAAGCTCACAAAAAAGAGGAACTACTTTTTTTAACACGAACGTTAACTTACATTGCTTGCTGGAGTAATACTTTTTATATAAGATAGTTCTACTTAAGAATTTCAAGTATCTCTGGATCTAAATCGATGTATTAAGTGTTTCTTTATCTGTAAAAATAACGTTAAGTTCCACTGAAATGGAAATCTTGACTGGTTCACGTTCTCCACTGGGAAAACGCACAATTTACATTTGCATGAGGTTCTCGTGTTGTTGTTTTGTAGATGACGGCTTAAAAACATACCACGATTTGTAACGCCTCTGCAGACGTGTAGCAGATTTATCAACCGGCTTGGAGCGACTCCACACAGTTTGTATCCACTAATATCACGAGCAAAAGATTCCGCCTGGACGTGGGGCTAAACGTCGCCAAGTACCGACTCAAATATGAGCAGGATTACACTTTGTTTCTGCGTCTTTGGGACCTTCACTTTCTTCAACCAAGAAATGCTTCTCATAGCATCACAGGACATTCTCAGTGGCCTAAAACTGCCAACAGCCACAATCCTCATTTGCCTAATTGCACCTCTGATGATCATAAAAATTATCGCGCCCTGGTTTATTCAAAAAATTCCTTACGTCGTAAGGGTGTCCTTCGTCGCTCTGTGCATGACTCTGGCACTTGTTCTCATCGTATTCGTTGAAAATATCAAAGTAAAGCTGGTAGGAATTGCGTTAAATTCTTTGGCTACAGGGACTTCTGAAATTACATTTCTTGGCCTCACATCGTTTTATCCACGAACTTACATAAGTGCTTTCGTGGCAGGCACTGGAATGGCTTGTCTAGTCCCTCCACTTTACTACACAGGTAAGAGAAATATTCCCAATTAAGAAGTTGGCCATTAAGCTACGATGATTAATTCATGTAATCCCAACAGGACCAACAACATTCAAAGCCACGAAGCCATACAAATAGGCCATTTCCGAGTTACTTTGTGCCTTTGTTACAAAGCGACTCTTCGTGCGAAACCTTTCTCATGAAAGTAAGTCTGATTTGTATGAAGATGAACCTGCATGTAGGTGGAACACACTTTCATGTGAATGTTTTCGCACGAAGACTCCGTTTTAACCCTTCAATCGATGGATTTAACCTTAAGAAGACACCATTTTATTCTAGAGATTTCTATTTCTGGCCATTGTCTGGAGAAAATCTCACCGAACTCTCAGAACTCGTACTCCTGACCTCTGTTGATAGATAGCTTATTAGAAGTAGACCAGTAGAGAAAAGAAAGACTATAACGTGTCTTTCGGCGTCCCCTCCTTAAGCTTCTGACCCTCAATCCGTACCAGGTTTGCTCTTAAATCTCATTTTTATATTATCATTAGCTATATATAGAAGTCAATTTATTTACGGTCTAATGAGAAAGTCAACATTGATCGGCTTGTTCATTCCTCAGGGATCACAACATGGACTTGCTGCGCACCGAAGACTGCCATCATGGCAGTGATCCCGTTGCCTCTACTGCTCCTTGTGTTCTATGCAATTCTGGACAAGAGCTACATCACAAACGGCTCCAACAGTAGACGCAAGGAGCGCATCCAGGTGGAGTACACAATTATACCATCCACTTCTGACAGCAAGGACCAATTCGCGACTGACATTCAATCGTCCATCTGTGGGGAAAAGCTGAGAATCGGTGTGAAAATTCTTCCGTACATCATTCCACTTCTACTGAGCTTCTTTGCAGAGTACCTGTCCAATTCATCCGTGATTACCACGATCGTCCCCAATTCCAAAGTCCCTCCTCGCGATCACTTCCTTTACTACCTCTTCTCCTATGAAATCGGCAAGTTCCTCGGGAGAAGCCATCTGTTTATACTCTCGTGCCTGCCGTCTGACTCCCTGGAGGTCTTGAGGTGCAAGAGGACATGGGTGTTCGCGTTGATTGAGCTAGCGCATCTTATTTTTTTCCTGTTAGAATCCTGGTATCATTTCGTCTGGTACATGTGGATAGTAATCTTCCTCTGCTTTACCCTTGGTCTGGTTGCTGGAATGCTGGTCTTGCACTCGCCCCATGCCGTCTCGGGTCATGTTGCGCCCGAGGAGAAAGAGTTTGCCCTGGGACTGCTGACAGTCGGTAATGCAGTCGGCGGATTCGTGGCCGGGTTACTTGGCCTGGTTGTGGAGCCATATCTGCGAAAGAAATGCCTCGTACATTACTCAGCTAGCAAAGAGCTTTGTTTCACAAGAACTCAGAACACCACTGGATGGGACAGTAATATACATTGTTAAACGTTTCTCCGTTGCAAATCCATGAACTGTTGAGAATAGTTGAATGCTAAATTTTACAGTATGGTACACTTTCAGAGCCCAGCTTAGCGAACTCGAACAGCTCAGAAAACGTTCCATCTTAGCACCTTCCGTTGTCCCCAGTCCCACCCTCCTTCCCAGTGACGGATACTTAAATGCTCAAAGAGGAAGGTGGAAAGGGGACCAAAGAAAGTTTTTTTTTGCTTAAATAACAGGGGGGGGGGGTGGAGGATGACGTGACGTCACAATTTGACTATCACTGGCACTAGGGCTTGCCACAAGTTGCTCGAGATTTCCCAAAAAGTTTCCCGAAATGTCTCAAAAAGTTGCTCAAAAGTTGCTCCAAAAAAAGTCAAAAGTTGCTTTTTGTAACGAAAGTTGCTACTAAAAGCAAAACCTTTTTTTGTTTCTCTCTTCTTTTATTTGGTCTGATGCAAAAATATGAAATCTGTACAACAAAAGTAAAATGTCTGAGTATTTTTGTGCAATTTTGCCCGGTAACCAGCGTCGCTGAATAAATTTGTTCACAATACGTATGAGTGAATACTACGCATCAATATCAATATAACAATATTGATCTTGTAAAAATTCTATTATGAACCAATAAAATTGTCGTTGCTGTTCACGGTCAAGAATTCTAACCATTTTCATTTTCGCTGGAGTACTCAGTCTTGCCCCTGCTTCTGCGGCTACCCTCAAAGGATCTGAATGACTTTCGTAACCTGAAACACTCGAATCTGTGGAGCGTGAATCTTCGTCCGCCATTTTGGATTTTCTTTAAAAAAAAAACGCTGACCTAGCAGCCCGGCTGCATACATCTTTGCCCATGATCTGCCCCAGGGGGGAGGAACTGCTCCTTTTTCACAGGAAATTCACAAATTGTCTACTGAAGCATTGTAAAATATGGAAGCATGGCCAATTAAAGCCCTAAAGGCTGCTCCAATATCTAGAAAACTAGAAATTGCTCAGAATGCAAACAGTTGCTCGAAACAAAAAAAAGTTGCTCGAAATACGAAAAGTTGCCAAAAAGTTGCTGAGCAACTTGCGGCAAGCCTTAACTGGCACTAGTGTTAGAATCTAATTTTCTAGCTTGTTACCACCATGTTAAGCTAAATGCTGTAGAACAAAAATACATTACCGAAGAATTGTGAAGAATACATCACTGAAAATCCATTATAGAAAAATATATATACATCGCATAGCTACAAATTGCTATTGGTATAGGTAATCATACGGTTTTGCGTTCAATTTGGAATTAACTTGCACGAGTGAGTTTTTCAAAAAGCGCGAGCCGTTTCGGCGAATGCAATTTCAGCTTTTTGAAAACTCACAAGTGCAAATTAATTCCAAATTGAACGAGTAAAACCGTATGATTACTTATTAATAATATAAACATGAAAAAATTCGCGTGAAGGTGCCGGAAGATCTTTCTTGAAGCCCTTTTTTCTCATTCGAGAGAACTTTTTCATAGTTTCGGCACAAAATTTTCGTCATCATCTTACTTGATATCATTGGCTTAGAAAATTTCCCATTGTCTTTCAGCCAATCATAATCCAGAATTACGATGTGTAATTTGCACTGCAGGTGTTACACTTTTTGCACCGGTTTCACAGTTGACCTGCACTGCTCTCACCCAATCAGAATCGAGTAATTTTTTCATGTATATTATCATTAACTATAATTTAAATATTTAAGTGGTGCTGCTTATACTTCTTCTTAAAACGTTAATAAAAGAATTATATCGTAAACTTTTTAGGCAAGCCAATTGGCTAAGAAGAACCGTGATTCTCAAATTTTTGATGCACAAAATTGGAATGTCGATTGTCTATATCTATGGTTGATGATTTTGTCCTATAGTAGTTTAGTCACCCCGACTATTCGCGGATACCAAAACAAACAAACAAACCAACATTTGACGGTGACACACAATGTAACACAACGTGACGACCAAGGGTAATAAAGGTTACCGTACCTTTATTTCAAAACGCTACCAAGAGGCAACAAATTTCCCAATTATTCACACTTCAGACGTAGTGAAAATCAAAAATGGGACAGTTTGTCGAAGTGGGAAGCAGAAGTGGAAGAACAAATCGATCACAATGCTAGTTCTCATGTATTTTGATTGGTTTATTCTTCGGCTTCTGCTTGCACTCTGACAATCTAATTTTCACTCGATCATAACTGGTAAGGGAAGGAGTGATAAGCAGAATCGGTGTTCTGCTACCAATTTCGTTGGTTTGATTTTAACTGTGAGCTGGATCGTATTGCTCTGAGCTTCGGATTACGACTCTCGAGTCTAGCCCGTGAACAGACTCCGTTTAGAAGGGTCTGACCACGGCTGGAAGGGCAGCCGGAGAAGGAACTGGCGGACAGTGAAGTGACCGAGGGGGTAATGCAGTGGGGGTCGATCGGAGCGTCCTCTCCCCAGCCTCGTTCCCATGGACATGAAAAGACCCTAGGAACGAGGTTGTCCTCTCCCCTTGGCCCTCTCCTCCTTTCTTGCCTTCTTTTCTCCCATCCTCGACTAGAGAGCCTGCTTGCAGGCTACCCGACTCCTACTCTGTCCCCAGTGATTGGATGTCCAGTCCACTTATTTCCTCGGTCAACTTATAGATGGTTGTCACCGTCACGCAACGAAAAAATAAATCGAAAACTATTTAGTGGATAAAGTCAAGAAATTTTAATATTATTGGAGACAGATAAAGAAGACACCTCTTCAAGTTTTGGGTCTCTGTGTATTCCCAAACTTCAGATATTCGTCGAAATGTTTTGTGCAAATATGGAGCCGCCATGTTGGTTGAGCTCTGTGCTCCACCAACATGGCGGCCGGAAAAAAGTGCAAACACCTGTAACTTACTTTGACCATCTGGGCGACTGATTATCTGAACTGAACCAACAAACATTTACACAAGCACTTTTCCTAACACTTTAACTCCTAAAATGGGTAAAAATCACTAGATAAGTGTATATTTTTCCACAAACGCGATCGGAGCGGTATGTCACGCACCGCCATAACTCTGAACTTCAAACTGCGCTGGTGTCCAAACCAAGCACGCTATTGAACTGAAAAGTTGTAAACAGATGTAAGTTTAGATCCCCTTATCATGTTATGCCTTATGAGGATAAAAGTTTTCGTAACTTTTTAGTTTTGGATTTTG
Organism: Orbicella faveolata; assembly: GCF_042242905.1. Taxonomy (NCBI): domain Eukaryota; kingdom Metazoa; phylum Cnidaria; class Anthozoa; order Scleractinia; family Merulinidae; genus Orbicella; species Orbicella faveolata. The sequence continues at coordinate 12,360,388 of NW_028301578.1, read as the reverse complement.
GAATTTGATGACGTCACGTGAAAACGATCTATTGTCTAGCCTGGATCGCTTGTGATTGATTAAACAGTTGCGATTCGATCAACAAAGATCGGGTCGAAAACCAAGTAGCGAATTATACCGTCGAAACTGCATGATGTGGCTAAATCTCCCCGCTGTCGTTTTTCATATGTTCAGCTGTGGTTGCTGCTGCCGTGTATTTTATTCTTCATTCTCTGATGCAAACGGAACAAGAAATCTGTTGCACTGCCACAGGAAAGCTTTCACGTCGCCTGGGATTCTTTGAACGGTACTTCCTAACAATGGCAACGGACAGCAACACTGGTTACATCAACACAGTTCTCTTACTAAAATCCAACGTAACGCTTGATCCAGATCACGTAAAGAAAGTTCTGTTCATGTTGTTACGGCGATTCCCTTTGCTCCGAATGCGTGTTACGGTTGACGAGTTCAAACAGCCATGTTTTGAAGAAATGGAAAACCCACAAAGTTTGGACTTTCGAAGCATGGTGGACGTAAACTCGGATGATTGGCTGCACGCGTTTCAGAAGCAAATCAACGGCGCGCCATTCAATACTCTTCGGGGACCTCTGTGGCGTGTGGCTTTACTGACAGAAACATGTGAGTCCATCGGAGAGGAAAACGTTTACAAAAATACGCTGCTGTTTACTTTCCATCACGTTATTGCTGACGCTCTTTCTGTGTTTGAACTTAAAAAGAAATTGGTAGAATATCTGGGTGCACTGTACAAAGGTGAGGCCATCGAAGTGAAAAGCTTGCCGTTTCGATCCCCGGTGGAGGAAGCAATGAAGAATTCAACAAGGCCTAATGTGTGGCAAAGGTTTATGATCGTAATGCTCTTTACCATCCGCAAGCTAAGAGTTAACGCGTTTCGCAAATCAAAGCTGAATAATTTGCACTTGTCAACATTCTCTCCCCCTCAAAGTCATTCACTAGCGCAGAGAACGTGCGCCGTGCCTCGAAACTTGTCAAGAGAAGAAACAATGGCTGTAATAAGTTGCAGTAAGAGAAATGAATGCACGGTTCACGGCGCAATAACTGCTGCGACTCATTTAGCCATGGCAAAGATTCTTCAGCAAAATAGCGCTAGCGATTCTAAGACTCAGAGCCCACTCTCAATTAACAGTACTTACACCGTAAATATTCGAAAAGAATGTCAGCCAAGGATCGAAAGCAAGGAATTCGGACTGTACATCTCGTTCGATTTTCTTCAAATTGCAGTTAATGCTTTCACCATTGAAGGGGTAGAGAGTTTCTGGGATTTCGCGCGCTCATGTACGAAAGAAATTCACGACAAGATTGATTTAGGAAAACACCAAGAAGTTTTCAAATTTTTTCAGTGTGTTGACATACCATCAGTGTGGGCTCTGTGGTGTTATGAAATTGAGCGTGGCCATCAACGGGAAATATTCAACTTGACTAACCTTGGAGCTCTGTCTATTGACGAAGAAGGAAAATCTCCTTACAAGTTTGCTGGCTCATATCTTACAGTGCAAGCCGCACAACTTAGTTACATCTTCTCTCACAATATTTTTGCCATCAATGGTCGCTTATACTGGACTGGAGAATATTCTCCTGAAATCACAACCAGATCTCGAGCAGAAGAGTTTGTGGATTTATCTCTTCGTATTTTGATGGGTGCTTGTGCCTCGTAAATTGCCTTTCGTTCAATAAAAAGCTCCGAAGGGACACGGAGGACGCTTGCCTAAGACCATCTCGCTCGGGAGCCCATCACCACGACGGGCAGGCGAAGAGCTCAAGAAAGTATTGAAACAACTATTCTTAAAATTTAGCAAATTTCAGCCTGGATATTCTTATAAAAAAGAGTATATCAAGTAAATGTACTTCTGCATGCATTTAACTTGAGCCCAGCCTAGTCTTATTCAGTCCTGACTACAGACTTAAAGATTGAATAGGACTTAATTTATAGAGTTTCATAATTTATTTCCAGAACCACTCATCACAGGCCCAAACACTTCAAAGTTCATGAGATTTTATTTGACAGAGGACGCGAGGCGTTGATCGACATGTACCAGAACTCATCTTCCCGTTGAGCCAAAAGCTAGAAACACGTTTGTGTTCGTCAACTACTCTGGAAGTAGAAAGATTGCGTGACAAACCCAAAGAGCTTCTCAACCTCGTTCCCAGTGTCTCATACAATTCTTTTGGTCTCCCGGCGCGAGAAGCAAAGAGACCCTAGGATAGAGATTGACAGCTTTCACGTAAGAGGCGAGTTCAAAAGAAAGTTTTTGCCTACATAGGTGGAACCTGCGGTTGCGACCACCTCTCGTAACGGACCACCTCTCCTCAGCGGCCAGTTTTCCAAAATACCAAAATCACTACATTTGGAACCTCTCCTATACGCGACTGCGACCTCTTTTAGAGGTAAAAGTGTGAAATTTTCTTTTGTTTTGAACTTCCCATAAGCGACCACTTGACAGATAATAGAGAGGAAACTGGATAATAAGGTGTTCAGTGTAACATTATCGCATTCCTGGGTCATAGTACAAGAGACGGAAATTTCCCAATGGAAAGCATCGGATTTATTCTCGAAATTGACTTTTCACATTTAAAAAAAAAAATGTTAAACATGGGGGTAGGTCTCTGCAGTTACCATATGCTCATGAGGCAAAATTTGAGCTCTCGTAAGTGACCGCCTCCCGTAAGCGACCTCATAGTCTTGACATTTTGGGTAGTCGCCAACGGGAGGTTCGCCTGTAGTACCCAAGGTTAGTCGATGTAATTTGGCATTAACTGCTGTTGTCTACTGAAAAGTTGTATAACCTATGGTCAGGCCCTCTTATTTCTCGCCAACGCCTGTTCTCAAGTTAAAAACTACACTGCAAACCTAGCCGCATAAAAAAAAACTGATCCTATTCCGTTGAATCGGGGCGGGTAGCCTGACAAAGAGAAGGCACTGCGATTGCGGAGTGTGGATAGAGGAAGGGGATATTTTGTGAAATAAATAGTTGAATAGAATGAACTGGATTTGTAAAGTATTGAGTAGCTATAGATTTGTTTGCCAAACTTACCCTCTGCAAATACATCTTTTACACAAGTCCAGTCGAGACAACACCTGATTTTGGAGAACAAGACAAGAATTTTTTTCTTTTTATATTTTGCTTTTTTTCCTGTCGTTCCGACCCTCCCTCTCTTGGGTCTCCGACGCGCCGTACATCTTGACAGAATAGACCTCTTTAGCTTGGACGGTTTGTTTTCCCATTGCAGACCACGTGATGATACTCTTGCGAAACGTCAAGAAAATTTTGGATTGTTGTTCCAAACCGTGCGTAGTTCATGTGTTATGTTTGGTGCAGCTGTGTGCATTTTATTTCTTGTTAAATTGAAATGGCCAAAGAGCAAGAGTGTTTGGGAATTCTTGCTTTTAAATTTTTAAATGGTCGCAAGTATATGAATGAATAATTTTAAGATGGGTAAGAGAAAAATTCTCTAGAGAATATCACGTGGTCTACAATGGGAAAACAAACCGCCCGAGCAAAAGAGGTCTATAGATTCACTAACATGCTTCTAAATTAAAAGTGACTGACCTTTCTTTTCTGATATGTATTCCTGTCCAAACACAATATTTTATATCTGTTGTCACGGCCATATCCCATAGCGGGTTTCCCTAGTCACCTGTGGCATGACGGGATTATCATGATGGACCAATCACACACGATGACAGTTATTGTCAACAAGATGACAGTTATTGTCAACTGAGTCATTGTTGAGTTTCCGGTTAAATGAACTTCCTACCTACGTAATCCCTGTATGAAATAACACAACACTTGACTGACTCAAATGATGTGTACACGGAACTTTGAAACTTTGCTTAAGGCATCCTTCAAAGGTTGATCGACGCCACATAGTTGTATTGAAGGAAAGTACAATTAGGCACTCTCAGTGAGATATCGCGAAGTTTACTAGGATTGTTCAGGTATGTAAAGGAGTGCAGATTTTCTGTTGTTCCTTTGTGCATATTTACCTAAGCAACGATTGTCTAGCGCAGTTTGTTATTGCTTATTATAACCTGAGGTTATTATAAGAAGTTCGATTTGTTCTTTTGTTAAGAAATTAAAGCTTCTTTAAATTGGCTGAATACTTGCGAAGTAATGCGAATTAAGCTTCGTTTGTGCCCCTGAGGTGGAAAAGATCGCGTTTCAGTTGCTACTATTACGAGTCAATATTGAATATTTATGAAGCAATCGAGTAAGAGTAAAGTTGTTATTTGGCAAAGCTTGTGTGGGTGCTACTGTGCCAAAGAACTAAATATCGTCCTTAGCGTTTTTGTGAAACCTGGAATTGTTCAGCAGCCAGAATGCTAAAAAACAAACGTGAGTCCAGTGATGCGTTGAAACCCATCAAAGATTTCAAAACGCACGAAGGACACGACAGTCCCCGTCATTGGCATGGATTAAATTAAACGCTTGGTGAAGCCAGCTTAATTTTGTAGCTGTCTGATCTTTTTCAAGATTTGAAATTAAAAGTTAAAGTGCCCACCGAAAGGTATTGTAATTCACAATATTCCGCGCAGCTAAGACGTTGCCTCCGGGTGCACTCAAAAACGCACGCGTCGTGGTTGCGAGATCACTCGAGCATATGCCAAGGCGGGCTTAGTCAAGTTTGGTAGCGATCGAGAAAATTCGCACTTTCTGGGGGAAATAAGGATTGATGATGATGATGATGATGAAGATGGAAAACCTTGCAACGTACAAGGAAGACATAATTTATAATTCTTCAGAGGTAATCGACACGGACCTGAATTGGACATGCTTGGCCTCACATGGTCATCACGCTACGCCACAGTCTAAACAAACAATGAAGTATTTTTTCTTTGTTCATTTGCAATGATAAATGAGATCAAACCCATCGTAGATTAGTTTGCAGACTTCTTTAAACGGTAGGCAGACGTCCGCGCACCGTACGTGTACGCATTTGTAACGATGCGAAAAGAATATTGCATGTAACTGAAATTTAATATTTCAATTTAAACGTCGGAGAATGCTGTAAAACATATCGTCTTGCCCAAGATCCATCTAGCGTTTGGCTATAGCGTTGCATAATGTGTGTTAAATGTAGTCCTTAGAAATTGCTCACTTATGCTAATGCACAGCTGCTTGTGTTGTTTGATCCTTTAAATACACGAAATCCTATGTTAATTAGTTCAGAGAGCCAAGGACTAATCAGATTGCCCCATTACCGGTCCAGTACTTCTCTGAGAATTGGACCGGGCGCTGTCCCGACAGATCCCGCACGATAACCATTGAAGATTTTCTGGTATTTTTATGGCTTACGTTTCTCAAAGAACTTGCTTTCACGTAAAAGATTCCTTTTCGTTTTCTTCCACCTCTCATATACTTAACTGGCTCCCAAACAGAATTGCGCGTTGGTTGCGGGCATACATTTCGTTTTGAAAATTGGCAACTTTGTGGTCCCATATATTCATGAGTTTGCAACGGATTCGTATGAAACTTCGCGTAGTTACTAAATTTGGATGGATAAATTGAGCGGTGAGGCTATATTTTGTTCGAATGAAAAAAAAAAAAAAAAAAAAAATCGGAAAAGCGTGATATCGTCCAAAAATTTCATTGGGAATGACTGCATAACTAATTTCAAGCCTTCTTAAATTAGAAATTGCCGGCAGGATTGTTTCCAACGGTCATAAAAGAAAATGATCAAATATTGCCGTCATGAAAACTCGATTTCACTGAATTGAAAATGGTAAATTTCAGCAAAAACATCAACAATGCCACCCTTGTTTCAAATCTTAACAACATGTTTTGGTTTCTTAGCAAAGTTTTGGTTTATCAGAGTATCAGGGGGTTGATAACGACTACAAGACCCGGGGGGGGGGTACTACCTTATATGGGCTAGATGGGTATGTGCGGTTCAAAAGGGTATGGTTTTTGAACTGTTTTGGCCGAAAATGGGCATAGATTTTGACCACTTTGGTCGGAAATACACATATAGGTTACGTTTTTTACTCTGGCTTCAGTGGCAATGGGTATTCTGTGTACAAGGAACTGCTTGCGTTTCCGCATTCATCAATGTCAAATTTGTAACCCTTCTCTAATGTTTGCGTAAATGGTAGCCATTTGTGGTTACCTGCGGTCATATATTAGAATTGGTCTGAGAGAGGTCTGAAATGGGGTATTGTTGCTTCTCTCTTGTCAGAAATACGTTATGAAAAATCACAGAATTTGGTCTGAAATAGGGTAAGGGTTTCAAAATTCGGGCCACACTTCAAAAACGTTTGGGAGTACCTCCCCCGGACTACAAGAACTCACACGAACGTACAGGTTATCAACCAGTGAGACATGTGATAACGGTCTGATGCTTTCCATGTTGAATTTCACATATCAGCTTAAATCAAGAGAAAGACAGGAATTTGCAAAATATGTGCCAAACAGCTGGTGACAATCGAAGTGTCGTGTTTGATTAAAAAAGTGTTGTAACTAAGACTCGATTAGAAGACTCTGCACAATTTCTTCAAACTTCCGCATTGCAAAATTTCTTCAAAGTTCCTCATTCATTAACACTCATTATGATGTGAGTTTAATATTGTACCTCTAATCGCATTTTAAAATCAATAGATGACTTGGCCGACTCCAGACAGAATGACAAGCTTTGAAAACACAGCTGACGAATAATCACTGAATATGGCCTAGAGCAGTGTAGAACCAGGCAAAGACAATAAAGGTCATAAACAAAAAAGAGACGCAGATAAGATTTGCATTTTAATAACCCGCCTTGTTATTTTCCGTCTTCCTATCTTGGTTACGACTTACCAATTTCAGAACACTACTTAAAATTGCTCAGAACGTCACTGAAAGAGGTGAAGTTAGATGTGACTCGAAGACTCAAAACGAACTAACGAGTAAGTATCTAATGTGTATATGCCACATTCCTATGCTAAACAATTTTTTTTTTTTGATAGGAACTTTCAATTCTGAAATAATGGTTATTTTGAAGAAAACTTTGAAAAGGCCAGTTTCGTCTGTGAAATTTTGAATTTTGTGCAAGTTACGTTTCCTTTTTCAATTTTCCAATATTTGGAGCTAACAAAAACATTAGGTACGGAAAAATATTTTTCTCAAGCAGAAGCAAATTTGCATTGGTCGTTTCTCGCGTTGTTAGTTTGCGGAGGCCGGCTAGTTGTCTACGGCATTCAGTGCACTTAAAATGAAGAGTTGAAAAATATATTTTTTGCTACGTTTGCTATGAAGTGCAACTTTATCATTTACACGCACTTTCGCTGGTATTATACCGTACAAGGGAGTTCTAACTTTTACGTCTGTGAATGAAACCCTAGTGTGTGACCATTCATATGAAAGCTATTGAGCAGTACTTTCATGTGGTACTGTTTGTTATGCTGTACAAGGAGGTTTTAACTTTTAAGTCTGTGGATGAAACCCTGGTGTGTGACCATTCAACTGAAAGCTACTGAGCAGTACTTTCATGTGGTACTGTTTATTATGCTGTACAAGGCGGCTGTAACTTTTAAGTCTTTTTGGATGAAACCTTAGTGTGTGACCATGCAAATAAAAGCTATTGAGCAGCATTTTCATGTGGTACTGTTTCTTATGCGTGTAATCTTTAGATTTGTTAATGAAACCCCAGTCTGTCAGGGACCAATTACTCAGCATTTCATGTTTCACAAAATTGAATTTTACTCTTGGGAGAGGAGATTGTCACGATATAATTGTAAAATGTCTCCAGCAGGTATCGGTATGGTTGCCGTGTTGCTGGTTTTTTTATTATTATTATTATTATTATTATTTTTATGTTGCATTGTTTTGTTATTGTTACGAAAAGCCGGTTATTGCTTTAGAAAGAGCAAATTATTTCCAGTGATGTTTAGTTCTCATGGAGACAAGATTACCATGAACACTCTAAAATGATACCCGAGGGAAGGATACTAATTAAATTCAAAGATTTAAAGAAAAGGACCCGACAGGTCTATAATTATTTAGTTTTTATAAACCGCTTGTTTTCTTGAAGAATATTTAGTTTAAAAAACTTCGTCACTGTAGAGTTCTAATAACTTCTTTGTCGCTCGCAAAGAAAAAGACAAAGACAAACACACGTGCACGTGGAAAAATCCATATAATGACAGTTTTAATTAAAGCGTGCTAGTATCAGACGCATGCAATTAAATCGTTCCGCTTCAACAGAAACGACTGAGCAGTCGTTATACAACAGCGCTGTTGATTCCTCTCAACAGATTGTCGCGCATAGATAAATAGAGCTGCAATACCCATTTTCCAGTCTTGGTTTAAAGAAAGGTACGTATGGTTGTTTTCACTTGTTTCATTCGCTGGTTGTTCCCTCTTTTTTTGTCTGCCCCCTGATTAAAAGCGAAAGTAAGGAAGTGCAAATTCGTGTTCAGAAATCTTTTGCCAGTTACTAAAAGGAAGTCTTTAAGAACCAAGCCAGCCTCCAAGTTGTCTTCGGTACAAAATAAACCGTAGTTATTCGACGTCGTCTAGGCCTGATAACGAACGTAATCGGTAACCTTTGCGCAGTCAAATGAAACCGAGTGTGGTGTTTGTGAGGTCGCCCAGGCACATAGAGCTTACAAACGGTCGTCGCTACAGTTTTGTTCTTTCGTAAATTCCGACTTCTTATAGAGTTTGCCCTGTACCCAGTCGGTTTACATGATCGAATTTAACATGTTTAGCTCAACTGAACCAATAGTGGCGTCCCGATAGCGATATCCTTTTGATAGCAAGTCAATAGACTTCTATGAGACCCAGTGGGGAGCAAGTTTTGTACACATTACAAGATTTGAATTGCGATTTACCTGTAATGAAAGTGAAATACTTGGAAAATGAAATACAGCTCATCTTGAGTTCATGGAGTGCAAGAGAATCTTCTCCTAATTAACTAAATTTTCCAGGTACGCTCATGTATGACTAACCTTATTGTCGTCCGTTCAGTTAAGTTTGCTGAATATAATTATTACATCCATGACAGTTTTACTTGCCAATTTTTTTTCATAAATTGACCAGCCACTCATAGCTCACAATGACGCCTTAATTATTTTCATAATCTTGATCATAATGAAAAAGTCTTGCTTCTTATTTTCTAATAAGACCGGCCTTCGATATCCACTTTTTATATGACTCGCGTATTTTTGTGGTGTTTTAAATTTAGCAGTTATACTGAAAAAACAATTACAACTTGGCTGGTCAGTTAAGGCCTGTTTACAAGGAGGGAGGGTTGCCTTAGCATGAACTGACTGTGGCAGGCGCGGTGGCCTCATGGTTAGTGCGCTCGTCTCCGGATCGAGCTGTCCGGGTTCGAGCCCTGGCCGGGGACATTGTGTTGTGTTCTTGGGCAAGACGCTTACTCTCACAGTGCCTCTCTCCACCCAGGTGTATAAATGAGTACCGGCGAATTTAATGCTGGGGGTAACCCTGCGATGGATTAACATCCCATCCAAGGGGGAGTAGAAATACTCCTAGTCGCTTCATGCTACAGAAACCGGGATAAACTCCGGCCTGATGGGCCACTTGGCTCGCATGCAGACTTTACCAGTTAAGTTTGCTGAATATAATTATTGCATCCATGACAGTTTTACTTGCCAATTTTTTTTTGATAAATTGACCAGCCATGCATAGCTCACAATGACGCCTTAATTATTTTCGTAATCTTGATCATAATGAAAAACACAAGCTTCTTATTTTCTAATAAGACCGGCCTTCGATATCCACTTTATTTATGACTCGCGTATTTTTGTGGTGCTTTAAATTTAGCAGTTATACTGAAAAAACAAGTACAACTTGGCTGGTCAGTTAAGGCCTGTTTACAAGGAGGGAGGGTTGCCCTAGCAAGCCGGTTAACCCTAGCTGGAGGGCAAAGGAAAGTCCAGGTTTTACAAGCAAAATTTCACAGGCATGGTAACCCTACAACCCGGGATAACTTAATGCGCGGTTACACTCAAAGGGTCTGGAAACAATTAGAAAGTTAACCCGGGTAGGCGGGTTAACCCTACCTGGAGTGTTTACAAGGGAGAAAGTTAACCCGCCTGCCGGGGCAACCCTAGCACGCAGGTAGGGTAACCCGCCTACCCGGGTAACCCTAGCTGCTTTGTAAACACGACGAAGGAAAAAAGAGGAAATGTGTGAGTGCTAGGTTAACCCGCTTGCTAGGGTAACCCTCTCTCCTTGTAAGGCCCCATCCACACGCATCCGGATATTTTTGAATCCGCAACTTTTGCTTTCCGGATACGGCTTCGGTCCACACGCATCCGGCAAATTCGGCAGCGAATCCGGATATTTTTTAATCCACTCTCCAGAGTGGAAAAAAGTAATCCGCAACGAATCCGATAACGTGTGGACGGTGAATCCGGATACTTTCGAATCCGATGACGTATCAAAATCGTGTCCAGTCTCTTACCTAGCAATAAACCAATATGGCGGGACAACGTGTAGGCCTAGTTTCTCTAGAGTGAATCTGGATACCATCGGATGCGTGTGGACAGGCGAATTCGATTTGAATACGCTACGTGTGCACGAGGAAATTTTTGAATCCGGAAAGAAAAAGTTGCGGGTTAAAAAAATATCCGGTTATGTGTGGACAGGGTCTAAGTTCTGCGTAGTCTGTGGAACGCGAACAGGTGATTTTTGAATTATTTTTTTATAAAAAGAAATACCTCTTAGTCAGCGGTTCTTGGGTATGTCATCATGGATCAATGGATCAGTGAGAGATATATGTATGTCGCACATGGTTTTCTTCTGACATTTCCGATGCTTCGTTTACTATAGTTGAGCCGAGGACTTTGTGGATGGGTTTCGAAAGAGTTCAGAATTCAATAATCAGCCGAGGATTCATAATCTTTGGAATACACTAACATGTCATCAAGGCTTTGCCTTCAGAAATCTTAAATGAAATGAGTCTTGGCCGCTCGGTAGCTTGGTGAATTCTAGGACAAGAATGATTGTTTTGAGTGCAAAATGCAGTATTGGGATGGTGCATGACGTGCAGTTAACGAAAAAAGAATTGAATCCAAACCATTTATGTTTGCGCAAAATTTTTCAGTTTGTGAATGCAAGTTTCGATTAAGTAACGCTGTTCACGGAGTAACACTGTCTTCTCGTTGAAACGTTCCTTGGAATCGATACTGAGATACTCATTTGAAGTGGTTTTCTCTGTCGAAACCAAAGAAATTACGGACGGCTAGATATGAATGAGAACACAGCTGAGTTTTGAAATTTGTTTAGTTGCAGGTAAATGCAACAAGATATTTTTATTTGTTAGTTTCAAATGGTAACTTGACACTTTTGTTTTTCACGCACGAGTGGTTGCAATTAAAACTGACGAATCAGTGACTCTTGTTCACACGGTCAGAATAAACAAACAAGAGGCCAATTCAGCGGCACCTCAAGAAACTTTAACATTTTCTGTAACTGACTATTTGTAACCAAAAAAACTCTCAGGCGTTGGGATGGGTAATGTGACAAGGAATCGTCCAAAACTCTGCAGATTTCAAAGTGTCTTACAAAATTAATACAGCTTTTCATGTGTCTGGTTGTTTCAAGTCTCAACTGTTAGGTAAGGCTAATGTCCTCTCGTTTAAATGGGTTTTGATATCAATATTAATTTGAAGAAGTTTCGTTGAATATCAAAACCAAAAAAACTACGATAATTGCTGGCAACAAAATAAGACCATGCTAAATTGGGTCTTGTTATAAAATGAGTTAAATTCAATGACACGTTGACCAGCAAACGTGAGAATTTTATTTTTCACGCCAACGTTTTTAACTTGATACTTTTGTTTACCTCATAAAGGTATACAACACGGAACTCTTGTTTTCTGGAAAACATAGGGGCGATGTACTTTTTCTTCATTGCTGGAGAAAACTGGTATAATATTAAATATCTGGTGAAAAATGGAACAAGAACGATTTTTTTTAAATACAACTGAGAAGCGTTTCAACTAGAACCTACAGTACAAACTATTTTCACTGACGACTGACTCTGGAAAGCTGGTACACTAACTAAGAACAAACGCCTCTCAATATATGTCAACAACTACCGGCACCTTACAACTGACTTTATCCACGACGGAAACGAAACCGAAAAACGGACCTTTAAGAGACCAACTTAATTGGACTAACAGTAGGACTGATTTGACTAACAACGGACGGATCGAAAACCGGCCAATGACTGATGACATCTTTACACGAGTCTTACAGCCAATACCATCATGGCTAAACTGATCAATCACTTTCAACGGAGCAGATTTATAACACCATCGACTAACAAACTATTCACTTGACTCTGAAGATGACTTCTGCCCAAGTTGTCGAAACGTCAGTCACCAACAACAGTTCTTTTCATAACTACCCTCACCCGGACGATCGACGATTACACAATACGAACTAAAGAACGTTTTGTAAGCTAAACCTACAGTGAAACAAAGTCTAATTTTTTTTCTCTGCTGTACATTGTAACCAAACAAACTTGTTGGATTAACCTTATCATAACTGTTAAGAGTGAGTGCTGCTACCTCTGGGGGCTTTTGATTCACCAAAAAATAACTGTTGCACGCCTTGCGTGCCTATGTTTCTTATTTGCATTTGGAACTGAACGCTGGCGCACTGAACAGATCTAGACAATTGCAAATTTCGCTGGTAAAATATAAATTCGATTTCCACTAGGCGTCGTCGTCGGCGTCGCCGTCATCGTTGCTAAAGCTACGTAATCTTGTTAAAGAGGGAACCTTGCTTTGGTTAAATGGCTCCGGACAACATAGTAAACTTGACCATGAATTTTGATAGCCAAATTCGAAAACCCTCATTTTGGTATAGTCCACTGAGCAAAGAGCATCGTCGGCGACTTCAAACAACAAGTTGTTATTAGTTTACACGAGAAAGTTAAACTTGTTGAGGAAAAAAGACTAGCGACACTTGCCAAGGAAACATGTCAGAAAAAAATGCGGTAGTAATTAATCGGTAATGGTGCGCTGAAAAAGTGACGAAGTTCATATTTTGTGATTGAACAGAAAATTTTGATTGGGAAATATTCTTCGGAAGATACATGTACTGAGAAAGGCTAGCTGTTTATTTCTTACCTATGGTACAAATATCGGTTCGAAAATAAACCAATTATTCTCGCTACAAATGCGTTGCGATGAATTGAAATATAGAAGAAACTTCTTCCTTCCATTTATTTGACAAAGGAAGTGCTTTTAAATGTAAATTTTATCAGCCTTCATCAGTAAAGAAAATTGCTAAATGTTTGTTTTAGAATATTAAAAACCTAGTAGCATTTCATTTTGATGATTTTGTTGTACCTATATGGGAAATCTTTATTCCAACTCCGATTGATTCTGATATGGGGCTGCATGTGCCTGAAGTTGGTATCCCATTCTTCGTGTGCAGAAACTCTTTAGCTCATCGAGCACATTTTAGGAATATTTTAGTCGTCGTAAACAAACATCTGAGCTTTGCACGCTTACTTTCCTGCGCGCAAAGGCTGATTAATGTCCACTTTCTCCGTACCACATCATAAGAAATTAAATGAGTGGGCTGTGAGACTAAACGAGTTGGTCACATTTGGAAAATGAACTAGTCACACGCGCACACTAAATTGATTTAGAGCAACGGGGGGGGGGGGGCGGGGGGAGGAGGAGGGGGGAGTTAAAAAGGGGAAGAAAATATGATACTTGAAACTGTTAATTCGGATCTTCGATTAGTTTTCAATGAATATGATATGTATTTCACTGCCTGCGTGCAGTTAATACCTTTTTACCCGGCCAAGCGAAGGCTCGTATTTGATATTGATTGTTTCCATGCAGAATCATAATTAATAGAATTGACTGACACGAAAGAAAAATCAACACAGGGTCAAAATGCCTTTGTTTCTAGCCAATGAAACAATTCCAGTGTGTCCTAGTTGACAGCAAGCATTAAAAGCCTTTAAAGTAAACTGAGTTTAATGTTGTAGGAAATTGCACGGCTTTTAGTTCACGATCACTCAAATTCAAATTACGCCGTATATTCTATTAGCATTATTCAACACAAGTATTATTCAGTTTTTTAAATCAAAGCTGGTTTAAGAGTACCATTTCATATTCTGTTCGCGTGAACTAACCTTCCCCATTAGCCCGCTCTGGAAGATACGAAATGTTAACAAGCACGAACAGGTAATAATTCTTATGTTAACAATACTTATCAGTCCAATATCCTGCCTCCTTAATATCTGAAAGTGCTTTTAATACACTGAATAGGTTGACACCTCGGCTGCCATTTATAAAAGCATCAGGAAATCGCAAGATCGTTTAGATGAAGAAATACTAAAAGATGAGTTTAATTAACCATGCGCCATTTTTCTTGACCTTTCCTCACAGATGAATCCTTGGTTAGTTTTTGCTGTGGTGCTTTGCCAAGCTTTTGTCCTCTCTGAAGCTTTGGCGAGCAATTGCACTGGAGGCTGTTCGTGTTCGGAGCTCGTTGGTGAAAATGACATCCATGCAAAATGCACGGTTACTGACTTGAAAGAGCTGTTGAAGTTCATCCGTCACCCTCTTGATGTGAAATCTTTGTGAGTAACAAATTGTTTCGTTTCTGTTGTATAATTTACATTCATTTTAACAAAAAACAATCAGATTTTCCCCAAAATGCAAACTTTACTGCTAAGACATTGTGTACGGTCTATAAAGACATGATCAGAAGGTCGCTCTAATTTTAAATCTTTCTTGAAGTCGCGAACCGATCCGTGACACATAGTAACCTCTTCAACAAGGACACCGAAGAGAAGGCTGGGCGCGTGTCCGTGTTATGCGGGCTGATTTCCTTATTATAGAGGTACAGAAAGTATCAAGCCCGAGATACCCACAGAACTCTCTCTATTGTCCGGATTGATCCGGTTAATAGAGGTGTCCGCTTAGGGGATTCTTGCCTTTTTTTTGATCAGGAAACTATAGTAACAAAGTAATGTTTAGGACATTCTAAGGTCGGTGTTCGCCTGATACAGGATGTACACTTACTAACGTGTCCTGTTGATTCAATTTAATATATGACTTCTGTTTTCACCGTGACCATTCAAGTGATTTGTCCTTAGTATTGAAAAGATGTCCGTACTATAGACGTGTCCGTAATAAAAAAAAAATGTCTGTGTTATAGAGGCGTCCGTGAGGAGACGCTTATACTGTATCTGGTTTACTTTCATCAATTTGATGAGAAGTCTTCAAACAGCCTCTTCATGCGTATCATTATTTTATTGAAAGTCACAATCAGAGAAGAATTGCGCTTGTTAGCTCTCGCTGTGAATCTATTGTAACTGAGAGATTTGACGTTAGGGAACTGATATTTTTACGGGATTTCCCGCTTGACGAGTCCTTTAGAAACATTCAAAATAAAAACTGCTCGAATTATTTCTGCTCAAAACGCCACGACCTTGTAGCGTTGGCTCATCTTTTGCTTCAGTGAAATTTCCGATACAGACGAAACGAAATTACCAAATACTGCAGGGTATTTGAACAATTTGTTAGTTGTCACTAAAGATATTATATATTAAAATAATATCTTTTAATTAACGCAGTCACTTTTGAAAACCACTGTTGCTCGTCATTTTATTCTGTCAAATTAAAATCATTTCCTATTTAAACAGTCTCAAATGATAGCCAAATTATAATAAACCCATGTCTCCGCACACGATGCCATAAATCTGTTGTTATTAAATTTATTTAGATGACTGAGAAAATTACTTCCTTTTGACTGGCTGGGGTCAGATCAATTTATCGTTGATCAGTTTTAACTTTGCATTGCAAAGACGTGAAATTTAATGGCGTGCGCTTTAGTAATTTTCTCAATCATGTAATAAATGAGTAATCTTATGAAAACTCGAGCAATTATAGGCTTAAAATTACTCGTGATATTTGGAAATTCTTTCAAATTGCCCCTCGCCTAAAAACTCGTGGCAAATATGAAACGTAAACAGCACTATTTAAATACGAAGAGCTCGACCAAACTAGATGGGAGTGCTTCTCCAAAAGCGCTCAGAATTAAACAGGCTAATAGATTGAAATGCATCGCGCAATATAATTGAATAAATGGGCGAAAAAACGTCGGCCCAGATTGCACGGTTATGTTTCATCTAACAGGGTTCAAAATATGAGAACAACGTAATTCAATTAATATCCAAAACATCGTATAACATTATGTAGCGCCATTTTTGGCTATGACTTGTTAAATGACATTGAGAACTTTTATTTTGCAGTTATCTTGATGACTGACTTATTTCGGTCTAGAAAATCGGAGTAGAAATGTTCAGACGTTTATGTCAATAAGGAAAAAAATTAATCTGTGTCTTATTTATATTTCACCTACACTTTTTTTTTTTTTTTTTTTTTTGCTTCTTATTCAGGGAAATCTTCGCCAGTGGAGTAAACACTATTGCTGTCGGATCGTTCAGTAATTTCACTAATCTCGTAAATTTGTAAGTATAAAACACTGTATTTTCAACATTATACCTATTTTGTATAACAAGGACAGCACATATCTGTAACAGATTCACGACTGACAAACCTATGGCCTGGAAATTCTCGATGACATTGGAATTTGAAAACAAAAAAGTGCGACTGAAAGAACGTCAAGTTGAGACTAGATTCTGTGATGAAGTTATGACGTCTTGTTACACTACTTATTTTCCTCTGGCGAGGCTTTTATTTTACGAAAGAAATATAGAGAAAACGTCATCCTTTAAAAGTCCTTCTACATAGCCCGATGCATTATTCAGTATTCAAGGGTACTCAGACCACTGAAGAAATTGCGTTGTGACCCTGAGAACAGTTTTCACTGAGTTTCGGAAGTTTATTTGTGTTTGCTTTGTTTTTGAACTACGCCAAGCGACTGGCTTCAAAAAGTCGCGCCACTTAACCAACCCAATGAGAAGTTAATGAAACCAAAGCCAATCGTATCTCGCTTGCACACGATTTCCCGCGCTTTGCGTCAGCTACATGTACCTGCTTTGAGTTTTGATTGGCTCACTAGATTGTGTGCGTCCTTTGTGATTGGCCAGAGTGATTACTTTGGTTTTGATTTTTCTACACTCAATTGAAAACCGCTCTAAATATAAAAATACGTTAAACTAGAAACTAACGTGATGCTTCTATTTTGCAGGAGTCTTTCAAACAACAGCATTCGCGTTATAACGGATGGTGCTTTCTCAGATCTTATGCAATTGCAGAGGCTGTAAGTATCTCAGATCTGCTACCGCCTGAGAAAATACTGTGTTAGGTGTCAGTAACAATTTTTCAATGTTTGTTTGTTCGTCGATCCTGGCACCAGTCAAGAAGGTAAGGTTTTCCAAAGAAAAATTAAAAATCAAGTTCTGTTAGACGTGTTTCTCTAAGGTTTGATTGTTAAAGGTACATGTATCATAAAAAAATGGATGAATAAGAATGGAATTGTAACGCATTCTGTCAGTATGTTAGCAAATGAGAAAATTGAATATAAAAGATTCGAATAGACCATTTTTGTATTCCCGGTATTGGACTGGAACTAGCTTGCAATTGAGGCTAATGCGGGGAATCTTTTCAAATGTAAGTGACATTAATCTCTTAATAAAATTCCCCCGCATGAGCCTCTATTGCAAGCTAGTTCCAGTCCAATACCGAGAAAACGAATGTGGCCTAAATTGAAATGTCTGACTGGTTTCTTCTCCTTCGTATTGCTGTAGGAACCTGTCTGGGAATCAGCTAACAAACTGGGAAGGAAATTCTACGAGCCACCTACCATCTTTAATGTACTTAGACTTATCCGGGAACCCAGATTTTAAACTTCCATTACCTTTGCTTAAACTGCGCATGCTTCAAGAGATCAAGGGAGTGACCTGGAACGAGCCTTGTGCAAACTGTGTTTTGGTCAAAAACTACACCTTACAAAATGGCGATTTTAAAAATAAAAACATAAATATCGAGACCGCTCAACTTCAGAAAGGAGAATACCTTGTCGGTGTCATGGAGGATTGTCGCCTGAACAAATTTCAAGCTAGCGAGGAGGTCACTGCGTATGCAAAACTCGGATTCTTTCCGCAATGTTTAGAGACAAGTTCAGCTTGTTACCAGAGCGAGATTCGAGTCACCCCGATACACCGTTGCTGGGATGGGGATAACAAGATACTGTACGTGGAGTTTTTAATTTCACCAATTTCAATGCTTCTGAATCTAACAGTCATCTTTGTTACACTAACAACGAGAGTCTTGCGCAGAAATGTCACCATGTTCCTCACGAGCAATATGGCTCTTAGTGACTTCATGATCAGTCTGTACACGCTTATCTTGGTCAGCGCAAGATTGAGGCCGTACACGGAGTTTCTGTTGATCATAGACAACCTCTGCAATGCCATAGGCTTCATGTGGCTCACTGGTCAAATTGTTAGCATTAAAACGTCTATTATCTTGTCAGTTGAACGCTATCTAGCCGTCGTCTATTGCATGAAGCCTTCGGTGCGAGTGACCCGCAAGATAGCCGTGGGCCTGGTTGCGCTTACGTGGTGTTTGGGCGTGGCTGTTGCCGTCCTGCCATTGGCTAAAATCTCCGTCTACAATAGTAACACATACTGCATTCCTATTCGCCCGATTAAAGACATACCGCACTCGTATCAGCTGAGCATCGGGTTATCTCTTTGGGGTATCCTGCTGTACATCATTACAGTACCTATGTATGTGAAGATTTTTCTTGTTGTCAAGAAATCGAGTGAAAGAGCTGGCAATAAGAGAGATAGCACGTTAGCCCGAAGAATAGGCACAATGGTTCTCAGCAACATGCTGTTTTTCCTGTTTCCAATAATTATTGCATTTCTATGGCTAACAACAAATCTGCGAGTGACAATGTCACCGCAGAGCAGAGCAACCCTCACCAGCGTTCTTCCAACTTTACTATTTAGCTTCAACTCACTTATCAACCCTCTACTGTACGCGTTCAGGTTGGAGAAATTCCAAAAAGCCCTTAAATTGAAGATAGACAATATCTGTCTTAGGAAAGGCAGAAGTTCCTCCTTGACTAGTTCAATTTCCCGTCAAATGACTCACCAAGTTCAGAGAGGGAAAACTGTTAGCTCCCCTGCTGGTGGAAGTCCTGATCCAAATTTGACACAGATTTGAGTTAACATATCATAAGACTCCATGCTGTTCAATTACGGTTTGTTAGAAAGCTTTTCAAGATAAGCTGCTTTAGCCCAAAGAGAGTGGACATACTTACATATTGAGGAGGGACGGTTGGAGAGTATGTTTCGTCCTCTCCTCAGTCTTACTCGTTCGTAAGGACCAAGATGGCCGATTTACAGCACACTGCAAAGACTGTAAACATTTTAAATGACAAATGAGCATTTTTTAGATAGCATTATTTTTTAAAATTCTAAGTTGCATGTAGTATGAGCTAAAGAAAAAAGAAAACTTATGGAAAGCAACCCGATTCCGTGAAATGTTCAGCTGCTCCCATCAGCTCCTCAAATACGAAGGAGCTTTTCAGATAAGCCGCTTAATTGGAAAATGCTATTTCAGAACCTACTGTGGAATCTGACAAAGACTAGTTTCTTGTTACTCTTAATATTTTGGCTTTGACTTTGCTTGGTACCCGATAGTCTTCCTTCGGTCGTCATGCAATACTCTCCCGTCTGATGTGTTGCGTGACGGCAAGGGACTGGAGTACGTAACGCCGGAAGAGTGTTGCGTTACGATCCAAATAGGAGCTGTCAGGTAGACCTCTTCCATTAGCAATTTGGAGATTATTGGGTCTCTGATTGGCTGAGAAATTTGATAAACACTAAGCTAAAACGTTTTAAAAGTCGAAACGACAGAGTATAGTAAATAGCAAAATATAGAGAACTCGTATAACTATTGTAATTTATAGTCGCAAGAATTCCTATTCTGATTTTAAACTATTTTTTAATAATAGAAATTAATGAATATATTGACAATTGTTCATGTAGTTTCTGGTATTATTGTTAACTCGGCGATGTTTTGAACCCAACTGCAACAGTAAATAGCTAATGCATGAGTTCGTTAAGGTGCGAACGAGAGGTGCGAATTAACCTGAAGCGCGAGCGGGTGTTGATGGGAACTCTCCACAAATCACTGCTTAGTCACAGAATCGTAAGCGCTGCATCCGGGAACACGTTCTATTTCCTATTCCCTCTAGCCCGTACATTATTATAATGCATTTAAGGAAATAAGTTCAGAGTACTCAGCTGACACCTCTATGTATTTGAATTCGCACTCAGACTCTCTGTCCTGAAAAAAGACCGAAAGAAGGACAAGGTGAAATCCTCTAACTCCTTATTCCCAGAGCAGAGAACCCGGAGTTGGTAACTGTTATTTTTTGTGCAGGCTTTTCCTTTCACTATTAAAACGAAACAGACCTCTTTTGTGGTTAGCCTGTCAACAGGTTTCATAGGATGTCAACAAAAAAATCAAGAACAAAAAGAAAACAAACGAGCGTGTAGGCTCACTCTCCGACTCGACGAATTTTTTCGCTTATACCAGTCCGGAATATCCCGATAAATTAGGACATCTGTGATGTCACGAACTCACGTTTCAACCAATGAGAATGCGCGTTTTGGTTGGAGTGTTGTGTCTCAAAACAAACCAAGAGATTCAAGATGGCGGACAAACAGAGTCGCGAATACTTTCCAATGCCATGAATGCGGACCTTCAGGAGGTATAAATTTATCTCGAATTGAATTAAATACTGTCCAAATTATAAAATAAAAGGAAAGTTTGTGTTTGCGTTCCATGTCAGACAATTCTGCCCAGATAACGATTATCCTCGGACCGAAGGAAGCACCACAGAACGCAATGCGAGCCACGTTTGACGAGCTGCTGTTATCATTCTTTGGCAGGAGACCGTACAATCGGTAAGCATCTTTACTCTGCATTTTTCTAAGCACAGAAATGATCGATATGAGAATTGAGGCTTTCCTCTTATCTGGGGATTATCGGGCCGAAATCGACAGCACGCGCGTGTTCTTATATGTCAGCAAAGATAAATTGTAGATGTCCGAAATGTTATACGTTTTGGCTAAATCGAGGAAATGAAATCATCATTAAACAAATTTCACGAGTGAGAAATTCTTGTTCTTTTATACAAAATAAACTAAGCTAGAAAAAAATGTATCCAAAATTTTAGTGTCGTCAGATGCAGGGATAGTCAAAAATTCTGTCAATATATTCTTTGTAAATCTGAAATTTCTCCATTTTGGTATTTATTTCAAATATTTCTTGTATCTATTTGTTGCTGTGCTAAAAGATATCATGTCTGATTTCCACATTTAAATTATGAAAACTTACATATAATTGCTGACTTTCACAAGTTAGTTACCCAACAATATCAAAATATAATTCCTGGACAGGTTGACAAGGGAGCATTCACAACCCATCCACATGTCCTAAGGTTTTATTATATATTTATTTAAAGTATACAAAACAAATTCAGTCTTGAAAGTGAAATCCATTTTATTTTATTCACTCTTTAGGTACTCTCGACCTTGAATTTGCCTCTTGGCAGAATGCAGGACCTGAAAGAAATCACAAGCGCTTAGAAGATTATTACATTGCTTACACATGTCAATATTATTACAAATGTATTTTTCGTTTTAACATATGAATTTATTTTGAATGTAGTTACCACATTAGTCTCATTAAATAAGAGATTGCCCTCAAGTGGTCTGATAACTCTTATGTTTTCTATTTTTTATTACATATTCTTAACCAAACTGATATGTTTCCTGTTCACAACCAATTAATGTTTTGCATTAGTTTCATAATTAGTGATGTTCAACACTCACACTACATTCTAAACTCTCGTACCTTTTCAGTCTTTGCGTTCATAAAAATTATTTTGCAAAAACATTACTTTCTGGTACATCCAAGCTTCATGGGGAGGTGAAAAGAATCATCATCTACTAGGAACAGCTGCAGTGTGTATAGTTTTTAAAAAATGCCTCACCAAAAAAGAGTACAATGCCCCCTACAAACCTTAACTTACATGTTTGCATGGCCCTCAACGTCTGATAAATGAGCACAAACAATCTCTCTACCCTTTGCGCCATTCCTTGGGATACTGATAGCATCCATTTACAGGGAATCACTGCACTACCCCTGGCCTGTCTGTTTCGCTGCCACTTCTGTGCTGTAGGTGGTTTTCAACAGGCTGCTGGCTCTCCAGTGATAAAACTGGGGTGCACATTCGGTGAATCCACCAAAACAGAGACCTCCCAAATTTGTTTAATTTCGTCCGCGTACTTAGTCCTCTCTTTTCCCTTTGTTTTTTCCCCAAAATTCGGCAAAGTGCCTCGAGCAGTCGAGGATGCTCTTCCATGTACTTAAGAGAGAGAAATTGAAAACAACTGTCATAAAAATGAAGGAACGATGCATTACTCAAGCCTTACAACAACAGCGGTTCAGGTACGCTTGTAACGCTTCAAATTCAAAGAGAGTTTACAAAATATCGACGATGTTTACAACCGTGTAATTTGGCATGATGAAACTTTAACAACACTAGAACCAGTAAAAAATATACAAAGCTCAATGAAAAATACGTGAATACTAGAAAATAACGCGTACACTTTACTAACCTTAATATTTGGCCACAAAATCGCGTCTACATCGTCGCTTGACACAAAAATAACTCAATGATTAGAAGACAGTCAACGTCTTCCTACTACCAAAATGGCCGCTTATTCTCCTTCTCAACGTTTGGTCACAAAAAGTCCTGGATAATGCTGGCCAGACTCTATGCGAGACTGGAAACAACATACTTTCTTTGTCCGCATAAAAGGTCCGCCATTTTCCCTGCTAACAATAGCTTCATGACGTCATGACTGTCCTAATTTATCGGGATACCTGGAACTGGAACTGGCGGAAGTCAGAACGCAAATTCTCATTCCTAAAAGCTCCAACTGGAAAACTACCCTTTCAGAAGTTCCGTTTCTTTCGAAAATGTTTTATGCCAATGAACAGAGCCATCGAAAGTACAGTAAATTTCCATTTACATGGGTTTTGAGACGGAAACACGTGAATCTCCGAGTTTCTGGGGACTGGAGACCATTTAAATCAAACGAAGTGTTACATGTTGTTACATGACGGGGTAAACGCTTTGAAAAGCCGATTTCCGCCACAATGCAAAGCGAAAGTAGAGGAAATTCTCGGTCCATTAGTTGATATTTTTTGCGAATAAAACATTTGACAGCTTCACAGGATATACAGTGGTTGAGTCCTTTTCTTAACCGAACCAGTCTAGCATGGATGGTGTTCAAAACAAGCCGGCAGACAGTGAGGAACGAATCGATACTGAACCAGTAAGTAGAGGAGAGGAAGGAAATGCTGACTCGAATTTTTCAAAAAAAACCCAGCTTTTGAATATGCTTGCAAAACTAAAAGAAAGCAGTTGCCTTATTTCAGGTGTAATGTATACTGAAATGTCGTCAGGGAGGTTTCGTGTCATAAATTATCAGCTGCATAACCGGGTTACTAAACAGAGGTTTTAGAATACTAGTGTTTCAAGTTAGGCTCAACCTTAAACTTATATTCGCCAAGTTATAATTATAATTATAATTACATGTACAGCAATATGCACTGTAAGAGGTTTGATATTAGTTCAAACCCTGGACGTTTAAATTAGTTTATTAAACTGTTGTCCCTATTCAGATGGCCTCGGGAAAGTTTCTTATGCAAAGCTTTCAAATGGTCGAGGTGTGTGACTGATTCACAGCCTAACAGGAAATTGAATACTAAACAATCAGCCATGTTGAAATTTTGAGAGAGCTGGGTGGGCTAATGGTGCAGTGGACATTTTGGATTCCTGATCCAGATCGAGTCCGTGTGGTGCTGAGTACTTACTGAGCGAGGGTCATTTTTGTTGCATTTTTGGATAAGTTTTAATTACCTTGACAATGCCTCTCTTCAACAGGAACTGAAATAAATACATGTAGGTACCAAAGAAATGTCAGGGAAAGCTGCCAGTAAGCGGTTTCCCAATTCTGGGGGGATTAGAAAAGTTCATGTAGTCTTAGTTACTCCATACACTGTACTACAAGAATTGGCAGGGACATAAAAGACCAGCAGTCTTTATGACAAGAAGGGAGCACGGCTTTGATATTGCAGAATCAGTACCTAGTGACAATGAAGGCAGTGGAGAATAGAATCTTTCAGAAATGCCCACCTTCTGGTGCAGTGAGTAATCGTGAATAATCAGCAATGGTGGAGATGGACTTTGGCATGCATGGTGATGACAACGACGACGACAACGATGATGATGATGATGATGATGATGATAGCGATTACCACGATGATGATATTAAACCATCCAATGGAAGAACATAGTTACTTTACTTTACTTAATCCTCTCTGTTCCCTGTTGGACATAAGGCAACAACAATCCCTATCCATTTATCCCTATTTTGTATGATGTGTTATGCCTCACCCCAAGTGAGTTTCACCTCAGTGAGCTCAGCCATGACAGTTTTGTGCCAGGTGGTGTTTCCTTTGCCAGGTGTTGTCCATTACAAGGCAACCTTGGGAATATGAGCCTGATCCATTCTAGTTGTAAACATGACCCAGCCATCAGAATCATGTTACTTTGTTAACATAGATTATGACTAATAACTTTTGTCATTATTTCATTCTCTGTAACAGTGTCCTTCTGATGACCAGGCAAGCTTCATAGGTAAAACAGAATCTTCTGTCACCAACATCAGTCAACAAAACACCAAAGATGAAGGACACCCTATTTCGACAAGCCACAAAAGAGATCATGGTACGGAATCTGCAGCCAGCCAAACTACTTGTATGGAAGGAAACACCAAGAATGAAGAACGAACTTCAACTGTAACAAGTTCAGAAGAATCTCATTCCCCATCTGGACTGCAGGAAGACAAAACAGGAGCACCTCATTCTTTTGACATCGAATCTAAGTTTGAAAAGAAGGACTTGGTGGATCACGTAAAAGGAGTTATTTATGGAAACTGCATTGGAGATGCCATAGGACTGTTGACCGAGTTTATGAGTAAATCAGAAGCTGCCCATGTGAGTTGATGTAATTATTACTTATAGGCTCATTTGTGATATATTATTAAATGACAAAATTTATTATAAGCATTGTGATTGGCTGAGATAAGGCCAATTTATCATTAATATTTTAATTTAATTTGCACTACAGTGCAATTTAATGTGCATCTGGCATAATATTAACTATATGATAAATGAGTAATCACATGGAATCTGAAGTACCAGAAAATAAAGATTTGTACCAGTCATGATATTTGAAAATTCTCCAAACTGAGAACTTTCCAAATATAACTGGGAAATACTGTGGAGATAGTAAGAGTCTTAAGTAAAGGTAGAGAATCCCATTCTGCCAATGCGTCAGCCAACGTGTCGGCCTGTGAATTAGTCACACAATACCCACACATCACCAACACACTACCTAATAAATGCAATAACTGACCCTTAACCAATACGTCAGCAGACACACTACCAATTCGTTGGCTGATACAGTGTCAATGCGACAGCTGGAAACAAGAACAACCTGATAGGAAAGGACGAAAATGTGAAATCTGAAACCACCAATTTCTATATTGTAAGACATAGTCAGAGCACAGTATACATGTACCTTGGCATTAAAATTATGCAGGGAACAATTTGAATCCTGGGCCAGGCAGGCAGGTGGTAACAAATTTCTGAATCATTTGTTTTAGATTTATGGTAAATCAGATGGTGTAAAAGAGAAATTGATGGACTTTGTGAAAAGAGAAAAGAAAGAGCCACATTTAGAATATGGCATGAAAAATTATGACTTTCATCGAAGCAGATGGGAGACTGGAGACTGGACTGATGATTCTGATCAGATGATTTTGATCTTACTTTCGCTGTTAGACAACGATGGCAAGGTTAGTCTGCATGTATTCATCAGCAGGGCTGACATTGAGAGTTTAAGTAGAAGGCGGATCAGAAATAGTACCTGTAGATGGGGGTGCATGATTATTGTAGAGACTATACCCCCCTTTTTTGGGACGCATGTGGGAAGATGTGAACTAACTTTAATAAAAAGAGCTGGAAAGACCAGGTCAATGGTATTGGTCACCATGCATTTAAACATTAAACATGCAACTTCCAGCAAAAACTACTTTTAGTGACTGCATTTTCAGTAGAAGTTACAAATCTCCTTAATTAGAATCTTGTTACTTCTGACACTGAGTTTTTCCCTTGACTTGCAGATGGAGCCTGTGGATTTTGCCAAAAAGATGAGGAACTGGAGCAGGAAAGGTTTCGCAGAACTTGGGGACATGGGTGGAATGGGTATTGGCCGCACCACATACAAAGTTCTGCACCATCCTAACTTCCTTACTAATCCACATCAGGTATAGAATCAGTGACTAACCCTAGAAAGCAGGGTCCCTGTGCAGATACTACAGATTGACAACTCCCTCAGTTGTAAAGGGGCTGTAGGGAGTGAAGAGGGGTGCTTTCTTGCCTTTGAAAGGGGGCCTATGGCGCAAGGCTGTGATCTAAGAAAAATTACGGGAAGCCCAAATGTTCCTGTCCATGAAATCCTGGGTCCCCAGACTTGTACGCTTAATGAAAAAAGTGAGGTTTTCGGTCGCCCGAAGACAAAAGTTAGTTGCCTGTGGCACCTGGGCCCTTCTAGAGCACACCCCTGTGGAGTATATGTGGATTCTTAATTTCTTGCTCTGTTCCAGGAAATATCCATATCCCTCCCATGTATGGTTTTTTGGTTTGAATCTCTCCCCCCCCCCCCCCCCCCCCACACCCTTTCCCACCAAACCCTGTGGAAAGTTTATATTTGGTTCTTACTTTCCTCAAAAAATTTGGCCTTTGAGAACCCTCCCACTTTGAATTTCCAATATCCCTCGTTTGGGTGGGTATGGATATTTTCTGGAACCACTTATTATGTAAGTTAAAGGTTACAGCAAGTTCAAAGAGTGGTGAAAGAAACATGCCTTGGATTAGAAAAGACTATTAATTTATTATAATTGTTTGCACATTACGTAGCCTCTTATAACCAAACTCTTTGATTGAAAATGAATTTACTAGTAATTAATGGTTGTGACTTATTAAATCCAGGCAGCAGAGTATGTGTGGGAAGAGTCTGGTCACTTAGTTGCTCCAAACGGAGGTGTGATGCGAACTTCTATTCTTGGAATTCATGACTTTGGCAACATCGAGGAAGTAATAAAAAACACCAAGGCAGCATGCAAGGTCACACATGCTGACCCAAGATGCATTGCATCATGTGTTGCCACAACAACAGCAGTTGCAATGATGTTACAGGGAAAATATTTTGAGAAGGAATCCAACTGTTTTGATGTTGAGGCAATCATACAGGAGGCATATAGTTATGCCTGTGCCACACTTGAAACTGTTGAACAGGTGATGTCACATGTGCATGCAAAATATTGTGCTTATTAACTTAGTAGGAGGACATCATGCGGCAAAATATGGATACATAGTTACATATATAGTCATGCCACCGTCATACTTGAAGCTGTTAAACAGGTGTTGTTACATGTACATGTATGCAAAATATTTCAAGTACAGTTGGACCCCGCTAATTCGAACTGGGCTATTTCAAATTCTCCGTCATTTCAAATTCAAAACAATTTTCCTTGGATTTGTCCTTCAGTCATTTACTATCGGTTGCTTAAAACTCCCGTTATTTCAAGTTGTTTTTTGTTTCCCCTGAGTGTTCGGAATAACGGGATTCAACTTTACTCATTAACTGATTAGGAGGGCATCATGTGGGAACAATATGTTGTCTAGACTACATGTAGCACGAGAATGGAGAAAAGATTGAAAGGTCAAAAAGATCATAAGGTAGACAATTTGAACGAAACATTTATGTGCCCAACAATACTGTAAGTAATTTAGCACATTGGGTGCATGGTTTCGTTTGTCACCATTCATGTCGACGGTCACATTACATCGGCACATTGGTCATTTGTGGACATTTTGTCGGTTAACTACACTGCACTTTCATATAGACATCTTACAGTTGTAAATTTTCTGGTCTCTGTATAGCCTGTGAACAGGTTCCCGGCGAGGACGGAAAAAAATATTCGGCGAGCAAAGTGAGCCGACGAGTGCGAAACTTTTTTCACACTCGCCGGGAGCCTGTTCGCAGGCTAGTTTCTGTAATTTAAATGAACAGTCCTCATTGTCTCTTTCTCTTTCTCTCTCTAGGAAGAGGAATTAAAACAACACATGTTTGCCAAGTCATTAGATGATCTTAATCTGGATGAAGCTGGGAAAATAGGTTACACATATAAATGTTTAGGTGCAGGATTTTGGTCCCTGAGGCAAAATGACTTCCGAACGGCCATAGAGGCCGTCGCATTTGAGGTGAGTATGTGTCAAAGGCTAAAATAGCTTAAACGTAACTGCAAGAGCTAGCTCATGTTGTACTGGCTAAGAAAATGTCTCCATTTTACTTAATCGTAACATTTGTACGGCGTGCGGACCTATTTCGTTTGCAGGCCGGGGACGCTGATACTAATGGCGCTGTGTCTGGAGCTTTGCTGGGCTGTAAACTGGGCGCCAGTAAATTACCTGACTCTTGGTTCAATGGACTAAAGCATAAAGACTGGTTAGATGGACATATTTACAAGTAAGCTGCCTGACCTTATTATTCAACGAATACGAAATGTCGACAACCTTATTTTCAAAGAGTGGAGGAGCGGTGGTCTCATGATTAGTGCGCTCCATCGAGTGGTCTGGGTTCGAGCCCTGGCCGGGGACATTGTGTTGTGTTCTTGGGCAAGACACTTTACTCTAACAGTGCCTCTCTCCACCCAGGTGTATAACTGAGTACCGGCGAATTTAATGCTGGGGGTAACCCTGCGATAGACTAGTATCGCATCCAGGGCGGAGTAGAAATACTCCTAGTCGCTTCATGTTACGGAAACCGGCATAAGCTCCGGCCTGATGAGCCTCTTGGCTCTTATACAGACTTTGCCCGTTCTCAAAGTAAAAGCGAAAATATAGTCCGTGGTAATTGCTTCTTTTGCAGAGATTTGTGGTTAAGACTAATGAGCACAATCATTACCCATGAAAAAAAAAAAATGGCGCCACTTTTTCATCCAATCATAAGTAAAACCAAAGCCAATCGTGTCTCCCTCAAACACGTTTTCCCGCGCTTGGCGTCAGCTACACATACATGTATTTACTTCTAGTTTTGACTGGTCCACTTGATTGTCTGTGGCTTTTGTGATTGGCCAGAGTGATAACTTTGGTTTTAGTTTTACAACACCCAATTGAACTGAAACTGCTCTGTAAGTGCAAAGCCAGAGAAAGAATTCCATAGAAAGTATAAAGACTTCGAGTCCCCACGTGCCAAGAACACAACACTAAATGCAGAACAGTTCAAAGCAGCAAATTATTCGCAACTTAATATTTCATTTTTAGTCCACCTTCAAAACCTCCTACTTAATAAACGACTCTAACTTCAGTGGCTGCCCTATGGAATTTCTTTGTCACCCTTGTTTTTCCATACCTGAGGATTGCATTTCTCATTAAAGTGCCTTTTCTTTCCTCAGGTTTTTGGCTCTCCTTGGCCTAAATGAATGAAAGGAAGAAAAACGTATTAACTGGGAGCGTGTTGTGTAAAATTTTTGATGTATTGCTGTTCAGGCACATATTCCAAGAAAAGAAGTAAAAAAAAATTGGATATTAGTAGATTTTTAAAATATAGAGAAGCTGCAGGTAGATTTTCGTGTTAGAGGTGAATAATTTTTATGTTTTGACGATGAATTTTCGAGCAAGGAGATAATGGATATTTTTTTTCCTGGTTGCGAATAATTTTTAGATGGATATTACTTTAGTCAGTGTTACGAATAAGACCACAGAAGGAACAAATATCAATTGCAAAACTTTACTGTATGTTTATAATACACTCAAACAACTACTTATTGAATGTTTGTTCTACAAAACGCTGCTAACCTTAAGGCAAAAGCAGTTCCTGTATTATGAGATGTACTGCGCTCAGCTTGCGTACGAGATGGAATAAATCAAACCATATAGTTAGAACTTAGCAAGAAAAAAGAGAGCAATGTAGGCTGATATATATAAAGATATGATGGACACTTCCCATAGAATCCTTCCATAAGGCCCCGTGTAAACTACGCTTAAGGAAGTTGAAAATACGGTTAGGCTAACCGTCTACACTGATCCGTCACGAAAAAAGAACTTTTCGAAAACGCTCTTCAAACCAGAGGAATTTGGAAACGCCGGCCTTGCGATTTGTTGTGGACGGAAAACATTTTGAAAACGAAGCTTTTCAAAAACGATGACGTCACGATGATCATGTGATTTTCCTGACCGAGTTTTCCTCAAACACAAATCCAAAATGACCCGTGATTGTTGCGTTTTTAAATTTTTCCGGCGTAGTGTGGACGGAAAACATTTGATGCGTTTTCAGAGTGAAACCTCCGTCTTCAGTAAAATGCCTCCGGCGTAGTATGGCTGGAAAACATTTGATGCGTTTTCAGATTGAAACTTTCGTTTTCAAATTTCTCCGGCGTAATGTGGGCGGGACCTAAGTTGCAACCCAAGTGCAACAAAAAAATATAACTGTTAACATCAAACAAGACATTACTTAAGGTAAATTCCTAGTACTTTGTTTAAGGTAGCCAAAGCCCGTCTTTTTGACAGATAAACTTTAAGGTAGTTTACATTAAAACTACTTACCCTGGATGGGAGCGTCCCTATTGGTACAAACAGTTACAAACAAACCGTTTGTGATATATTGAGTAAAGAAACAAAATTGTTTCTCTGATCTTTGGTTGATTGAAACTTCGGTTTCTGGGAAAAGTGGTAAAAGACCAGCTGAAGTTTACCTTATTCTCTTACTGAAAGTGGGACTAAGCTTGTCCAAGGCAATTTCTACCATGATACGCGACATCACGATAATAATTTTCTTATCTGTTCTTATTTTTTTTTTTTTAATTTATTTATTTTATCAACCTGTTTCCTTGGTTTTATCATGACAAAGTGACAGGAAATTAGATGAGGATTACTACACAAATAACTACACAAATAATTTTGTGATTGTCTTAAACTTAATTCTTCTATAAATTCCACCAGAACCTTCTGATTCCACACATGGAAACTTATTTTTACATGGATCACGCAAGAAACGTTTGCGTTACACGTTATCCAAATTTGGTAACTGAGTCACAAAAGTATGCAATTTCACAAAATTCACAAAGGTGTGTGATTTCTCAGAAAAAAGACTCACATTTGGATTGTTGTTTTGCGAGAAAACTCTACGTCTGGAGGATGTATTTGTCAAGATTTTGACAAGAAAGCACGAGAAAGACTTACGACTTATTAGGCCAATAAAATACGATACTGTCTTCAGAAACTGATCTTCTTTGAAGTCTTTAAACTGTTCTTGCCACTAGATTGGTCTTCCGTCTGTTTTCATGATGGCTGCCTTCAACTCGCGCTTCGTACAAGCCACAATTGCAGAGGATACTCCTGTGTTAAAGCGTAGTCGGCCAAGAACCTTACACACTGCTATCTGTGCTTTTATACACGTTTCCGGGCCTGTTTCTTAGCTTATCCTACAGGAGCTTGCTATTTTCTCGCATTTTCTTGCATAACAGCTTGAAATAACTTTGTTTGATTTCAGTGGTAGCATCAAAACTTGAATCTTTGATTCTCTAAACCGCTGATGTATCACAGGATTATAATGCTGCTTAGATTGATTTTCGTACGTAATTCAATAAAAAAACAAAAAAAAAATCCACAACCACCCAACGATGTTTTTCGCACAACAACACTGGTCTAACACTACGATGTCGATGCAAACCATGACAACGTTTTTCTTAGAAATCAATTTTCCGTACTTTTGTGATTCAGTCTGCAAATTTAGATACGCTGTAACGCAAGTCATCCTTGCGTGATCAGCTATATGAAAATAAGTTCCCATGTATGGAATTTAATAAAAAGTTTAAGACAATCACAAAATCACTTTCATCGTTTCGCTTGTTTTAATTTTTTATCGTAAAACGTCGAGTCGATCCAGATCAGTTTTGTCCAGCGTGCTATAAATTGGCCTAAATACCATTAAATATGCAAATACTCGTGCTTTAATTACCTCTGAGTATCATTATCAGTGACATCGTCTAGTCGCAGCAGAATTACACTGGTTTAAATAATTGAAAGGGCTAGTCCCTGGGACTTTTCCCTCCAAATTATAATTGCCACTCTCTGCATGAACTGTTCGTGGGACAAGTCCCTGCGACCAAACGAAAACCAAAGAGATTTTGCTATTTCCCTGAGTAGTAAGTCCTCTCATGTAGACAGACACTGCAAGGGACCGGTTTCTCTCCACTAACCTCTTCAAGGAATTATCACATGGTCTAGTCCTAGCGACTTGACCAATCGTGTTTTCATTTGCAGTGTGTTTTCATTCGTGTTTTCATTTCCGGTTTGCAGCCGATAAATAAAAGGGACTACGTACGACAATAAACGTCCTGGAAGATGTTCCGGTTTTTCTTACCATAACAACAACATTCTCGATCGTACCCAGAGGCCGCGCTCCTTTTGGTCAGCACCAAGAATCCTGGTCTCGGAAGTCCCCGATTTACGGACTTCCTGTCACTCTGCGCATACTCAGAGTCAAGTCTAACAAATCGAATTAGCTAACAAAACGAAACGAATTCTCCGCGCGTGCTCAGAAAATCGGGTCCATTCATTCTTGGTGCTGACCAAAAGGAGCGCGGCCTCTGGGGACGAGAATGTGCAATAATAAACCGTCTTTTGATATATTAAAATTCAGCTTGGCAGTGAAGCTTAGAGGACACAAACAAAGGGAATTGAATGACATGTTTATTCATTTCTTTTGTTTGTGTCCTCTAGGCCTCACTATCAAGCTGAATTTTAATATATCGAAAGTGGCGTATTTCAGACATTTTGCTGTTCGTGTATTTCCGAACGAGGGGATTGATTTGGAAACGTAAGTAGAGCTGGCCTGCTATATAACCATAATATTCCGTTTCTTCTTACTGTCCTCGAGCAGAAACTGGAAGAGGTAGAAAAGTAGGTAGGAAGCGACGAAAAGAAGCCGCGAGAAGATATGATATAATTGCGCATATTGATCGTCTTAAATCGTTTCTGCTCAGATCAGTTCAGCTATAGAAACAACCAAGCAAAGCAACGCTAACAATTTTGTGATCGTCGTCAACTTTACTTGATTTTATATTCAGCTCACTTGGAAAGTTATTTTTTCATTTTGATCTCGCAAGGAAGAGTTGCATCATCATGAGCGTAGCCAAGATGCAAACTCACGTGATTTCTGAGAAAAAGAGTCACATTTGAAGTTTTGTTCTGCGAAGAACATCGTTACGTGTTTGTGTATTTCTTGAAAATTATTTCGCCACTGAAATACGATTCTGCCGTCAGACATTGATCTTCTTTGAAGTATTTTTAAAAACTGTTCTTGCCGCTACCATCGGACTTCCATCTGTTTTGAAAATGGCAGTCTGTAGCTCGCACTTCGTACATCCCGCAATTGCATAAAATGCTACTGTGTTACGCTGCTATTTGTGCTTCTCAGAAAGTTACCGAACCTGTTTCTGGGCTCATCTACCAGGAGGTTGCTATTTTCTCACATTTTTAACAGCTTGAAATAACCTTGTTTGGTTTGCCTTGCGGCCCTTCGGTGGTAAAAAATCGCAATTTAAATCTTTGATTCTATAAACCGCTTATGTAGTGCTGTTCAGATGGATTATATTGCACTTTCCTCATGCTGAAATATTCACACCCAGGGGACCCTAAATCGCTCATTTTAGCACACGCTACCATGGGGAAATCAACGAAGCAGCCATGGCAGCCAATATTGGTTAAACACTTACAGTAAAAATCGCGTATAAGAACCTAGAATTTTCGAGATCAGGCATGCAGACCAGGTTCTTATATTTTAGGGTAGTTTTTCACAATTCAGGCTGATTAGGTTCTTAATAGGTTCCAATTTCTCAGAGGAACACCAATACATTTCTATATTTTATTTCATAAGATATTTAAGTTTTGAATTGTTGTATTGCACTGTAACTTTATGGAAAACATATTTCTAGTGAAAATCTAAAAAAAAGAAATCAAAGGAAACCAGTACACTATAACTTTTTGTCAGACGTTTCTCACACAATTAATTCCAGAATTTAGACCATCAAAATTGGAGTGAATTTTTTTGAATAAAAACCTATTTTTCTTTGGCAGGCTGAACAGGTTCTTATATGTTTGGGTATTTGAAAGCAAAATTTCAGCCCGTAGGTTCTTAAATCACTAGGTTCTTACCTGATGCTGGTTTTTACTGTACTTGCTTTCCCTGTTGCTATGCTTTGCCTTTGGAACTCTTTGACACAAAAGCACACATCAGTCATAGTGGCCAAGAAACTTTCCTCTCACAAAGCATTTATTCGAGCTCCAATTTCGAGACTTTCGAGGCTTGCTCGAACAAAAACATTCTGCCATATGACATGCTATGATTTGCCGAAAATCACCAATACGTATCACTAATCTCTTATTAAAAGTTGCTTGACGTGGCAACCAGTCACATTAGATCAACAGCAGGCAGTGTTACCGGGCTTATAACCACGAAGCTGGTTGGGAAGTTTAAATTACAATGAGGGTAAAATATGACTTCATCCTCGGCAAGGTGAAGAAATGCTCCAAGAAAGACCAAATATACCTCGTTTTTTTCTTTTTTTGAAGTTTCTATTGTAAGTTTAAAATTATAATCTGCATATATTTATAAACCGTGAGTTGACAATACAACTGTAATTGAAAAATGATGGTTAACGTTGTCCCTTTGCAGAAAACTTGCTTGTAAACAAATATTTAACGGAATATACGTATGAGACTTCATTAGCCCTGACAAGTTGTGATCTGATAGTTAAACATTTGTGACGTTGCTTTTGTTAAAGACGTTCTATTTAAAAAAACTATTTTTGTTTCTTTAACAAAAAAACTATGGTAAGGTTAACACCCCAT
The DNA here is from genome assembly GCF_042242905.1 of Orbicella faveolata. NCBI lineage: Eukaryota > Metazoa > Cnidaria > Anthozoa > Scleractinia > Merulinidae > Orbicella > Orbicella faveolata. The sequence goes on along the minus strand of NW_028301578.1, from coordinate 12,325,353 downwards.
TAATAAAAGCCAAACCTCATAGTTACTCTGAAACAAGGATATTACCAGTACCGGACTAGAAATTCTAGGGAATTGAAAAGTGGTTCTGAAATGTGGTAATATAATGGCTTTTTAACACTTTAAGGATGTATCAAATTCAGTTTTCTACCTTAACAATAAATGCTACACTGCAAAACAATGTCGGTTTACTGGGGACAGTCCTGAACTGGTTCAAAATGTATTTGTCTAATAGAGGTCAGCAGATATCCATCAGTGGAACACTTTCTAGATGCTTCAACCTGGATTACCGGGCACCTCAAGGCTCTTGTTTCGGACCAATACTACTTATTATTTCAGTTGTTCGATGTTATAGAAAAACACCTACCACATGTACATTGCTTTACTGACGGAACTCAGCTTTATTTAAGCTTCTGAGCCACGTCAAGATGTCGGAGTGAGTAAAATGGAAAGGTGTATTGCACATATTCGAAGGTGGATGATTAATCATAGACTCCTACTTAATGATGACAAAACCAAGGTGTTGTTAATAGGAACACGGTATCAGCTAAATAAGTTAGATTGCAACATTTGTTTACGCATTGGTGATAGTGAAATTACTCTGTCACTGCTGTGCTTGAAAATTAGGAGTCTAGTTTGGTGAAAAAATGTCCAGACATATCAGCAAGGTGTGCAGGAGTACATTCTTTAATTTACAAAATATTCGAAAAATTGCGAAATAACTATCTGAGGATAGTCTGTGTACAATTGTCCATGCCTTTATTACCTCTTGACTCAGCTATGGACTTTCCAATGTGCAAATGTCTAAGCTACAGCTTGTCCAAAATACAGCTATTACACTTATTCTGTCGAAGACAACCTATTGCTCTGGACAGAAACTTGGAGGAGACTGTCTCTCAGTGCCGCTGAGCTTTTGTCACTAGCATTACTGGGATGGTGGGAGGCGCAGTGGCCTCACGGTACGGTTAGTGTACTTGTCTCTGGATCGAGCGGTCAGGGTTCGAGTCCTGGCCGGGGACTTTTTGGGCAAGGCCCGTTACTTTCACAGTGCCTCCTTCCTCCCAGGTGTATAAATTGGTGCCAGTGAACTTAATAGAAAGGGGAGATGCTTATACTACTACGGAAATAAACGAATCCCACTTTTTGTTATGTTGTACAAGTTTACCATTTCGTTTGGCAATCAACAATTCTATGTTAAGAGTGGCTTTTAATTTAGCCTTAAAAACATCTAAAGATGGTTTTGTATTATAGAGCTTACACCTATAGATGTAAAACATTGCACGAGAATGTGGTTAATTACTTCAAAGTCTTTATCAATATCAAATTTACCAAACAAAACGTCTTTGAGTGAAAAATTTAATTCGCTTTTGTGGATGGCCAGCCATGATAACATCTCTTTCCAAAAGACCTCGGTGGTCTTATAGAAAAACAGTAAATGCTCGAGGGACTCTTCGTTAATCTTACAGATTAAAGGTACATAATTTCGTCGAGTCGTTGATGGATTTTTAGTAGTTTACTGTTTGAAACCATTCAATTTTTTTGATCAACTGTTAAGAGCTTTGAGGAAGTTTACTCGAAAATTGAGCCCCGTCGAAGTGTTTTTTTTTTCTTTTTTTTTTGATGTAGTACGAGAGGTAAATTAAATGTATAGAAGCAATTTAAAAACTGTCGGTAAACAAAGGCCTAGGGAGGCGTGGTGACCTCGCGGTTAGTGCGCTCGTCTCCAAATCGAGCAGTCCGAGCTCGACCCCTGGCTGGGGGCATTGTGTTTTGTTCTTGGGCAAGACACTTTACTCTCAGTGCCTCTAGATCTCCACCCAGGTGTATAAATGGGCACCGGCGAACTTAATGCCATGGGTAGCCCTGCGATGGACTGGCATCCCATCCAGGGGGGAGTAGAAATATTCCTAGTCGCTTCATGCTACATAAACCGGGATATCCTTGGGCCTGATGGGCCACTTGGCTCGTATGCAGACTTTAACTTAAACAAGTGCCTGGTGCACTATACGTGGTCATTCTAGTAGTGTGATAACTTATTCTTATGAAATTAATAGCATTTCCCTAAACCACCTCCATATCTATAACGAGGATCAATATGTATATGTATGGGGTCAATGATTTGATTATTTAGGCAATCGACCCTTTTAACATGTTTATGCACAAACAGAGTAGAACATCATAAGTAAAACTTTGTTTTATATTTAAAGGTCTTGCGGAGTTTTTGTAGTTCATCATCCGAAATAGCAGATGGCATTCTTTACGAGGTTTCTTGAATGGATAGTGGGGAGCGGGCCTGTTGTGGAAGAAGAGATACCAGCTGTTCAGGTGAATCACACTCAAGGATTCTTATATTTCATACTGGTGTTAGCTTATTTGTATCACATCTAGTTCGTGACAAAATCCATGTCTTACCCAAACTTCAATCTATTTGTAATAACTGGCGTTATTTTTACATTGCTCCGATAAAGGGCAGACCCACGTTTGGTAAAAAAGCTGATTGAAAACGCTTGTTATGATCCAGAAAAAACGGCATCGAAACACCTTAACACGAAAAATATACTCTGATAACTGGGAAATGGGCTTAGCTTTTAAATGATAGCTGAAAAATCAGTACAAATTTAACAAAAAGCTGAGATTCCAGAACCCCCGGCCCGTCCACACCCTGAAGGTAGAACTGTTAATGTTGGGCGCCATTTCAAGAATATCGACACTTGCAAACACTTGACACTCCTTTCCTCGGAAGGCCCGATATCTATATTCTGTTCTAATTATGGCCATGATTATATTTTAGAGGGACACTTGTTATCCCAATGGAAAAAAAAATGGCTGCATCATATCTTACTATGCTAAAGGACAAGGCAGAGTTGACATTCCTGAAACCTTAAACCCGTGGCAAGTGCTGGATCTTCATTCGTTTAACGGGCCGTCTCGTGTGGAAATCGAGAAAGCTTTTAAGGGGAGAATGACCCAAAAAGTGCGCCAGAATCGTGCAATGGCAACTGTAGCCTACCATATGCTCACGTCACCAGGTAGCAGGTACGTGGAAAAATCTGGCTTGGACGAGTTTGCCATCACAAAGTCTGACCACTTCGTGCTAGCAGCATGTGGGCATACAAGAGTGCTTGCTTCCGAGATCAGGTCTGGAAAAGATCTTCTAAAAGATAACGATGAGCGCACTCGGACAGTGCTATACATCGTAAGCAGGTCAGGTTTCTATGACATGTGCGAGTTACTCCTAGATGAAGGCGCATCTATCAATGCAGTCCAATCTACTGGTAGCACGCCCCTTCATGGTGCAGCATACTACCGTCATGCACTTGTTGTTGGGCTTTTACTCCAGCATGGTGCGAAAACAGACATACAAAACAAGGCTGAAAATACTGCCCTAGACGAAGGTGCTACGCCCGAGATACGGAGACTGATTCAAACCGCATCGGCAGACAAAATTTTGTCTTTTACCGCAGAGCTCAGAGGTAAGTGCCTTGTAGACCGAGTGCGACTGATAAAGTACCAAGAGGAAGTCGTAGCTAAGGAACTCATACGTGATCAGGGCATCCTTGACGAAGGCACGCGAGCCCAATGGGATGACATTTGCCGCTACTGGAAACTAGCATGGCATGGTACTCGATTTAGACATCTGGAGTCCATCATAAAGAAAGGTCTTCTCCCCGCTGGTTCAAATGGTATCATGCCAGAAGAGGGCCACTTCGAACTCAACAAAGCGTATCTTGGTATCGCTAGCTGGGCAGCAGCGATTTTCCTCTCCCCATGCATTTTTTACTCATCTCATGAAGCGTATTCGGAGCGAGTCATCTCCGAATCCCAAGAATGGTGCGTCCTCGTGAAAGCCTACTGCAAAACTGGCAGCTTCGTATCATATAGATCCACGGTTCTCAACTTCGAGTCGACATCTCCTGACCCTGAAATGCGTGTGCCTGTCGAAGACTTGCGCGTTTTGCGCGTCGAGTCTGCACGCAACGTTGTCGTCTATTCCCTGATGTTCGTGCGGAGCAGCTTTCTTGAGGATAAACACATAAACTTGGAAGAGAAAATGAAAATCTTGGGCCAAGAAAAAGAATCGCCATCTTGGTGCAGTGTATCTTGAGACTCCGAGTACGAAACGATTGTAAAATGTTTTCTTTCGATTCTTATAATTGCATCGTTGGTGTACACTGGAAACGAAGTAGAAAATAGAACCCTGCACATAAATAACTTATTCCTTCGGTATTTTAACCCCCCCCCCCTACCCCCCTTCTTGGGGACTGTTATACCCTATAATGGTCTATACGGGGAGGCTCCGCCCAAAAGGGGTAATTTTTCGGGCTCTAGGCAAATGAAAGTTTAGTGATTGAGTTAAGGTATATGAAAAGTTAGGAAAATCTGTCATTTAGTTATTTTAAAAGGCCTTTAATTAAAATAATTATTTTGAAGACAAGCACCTTATGGCTGTGTCATTTCATTTATTAAGCTCTACATGAAAATAACAATTAAGAAGAACACTTCTTTTGGCGATTTATTTATAATAAGGGCCAGCTATGAAAGTATATGAAAGGAGAACCGTTTTTCAATAAATCGTATACGAAAGGGGTACCTTTTCTGGCAAAATATTGTACAAAAGGATAAAAGGTTGAACCTCGGAGCTGGCCTCCCCGTAGAGAATTCCTCCTTCCCCCGGGATTTCCACTTTTGAATTGAATTTTAGTGCATTCTGCTTTTAGTGCTTAGTATGCAGTAGGCTATTGTGTAATGTGGAACTACAATTGGACCCCTCTAATTCGAACTCCAAACCTTTTCCCTTGGCCCTTCATTCATTTACTATCGGCTATTTCGACCTAATTTTCGCTTCCTCTGAGAGTTTGAAATTGTGGGGTTCAACTGTATATAACTGATTTCAAAGGACTACTGGCCTAAAACTATCAACAATTACATGGACATTTTTGCTTTTTCACTAGGCATATCGTAGGTCAACTCGGGTCACAACCTAACCACGGTCGAACGCAAAAATTCAATGCCACTCCTGGTTTTCCTGGCCTCGAGGTTTGTAAGGGTTGGAAGCGAAAATATGCAAATTACAAGCCGGTAAAGCAGGTGAACAACAATCTTAATTTCTCTATGTATATGCGGTTTACAAAGCTTAACTTTTTAGTGGCTGTCTTAATTATGATTAAATTTGACTAAAATCTCCAGGAGTTGGGAAATTACGTGGCAATTTTGGTGGGAACAACGGTAGAAATTGCGCGCGCCTGATGCATTTGGCTGCCTTAAAACCCTAATCAGCCTCCGTAATTTTCGATGCCATCGAAATTATTGGTGTTGCATGGTGAGGCAAAATCTTGTTGCTTTACTGTAAGTTGTGTTCCTGAAAGTGTGTTTAATTATCTTAAGTAGTTTCACAGCGATTTCAGTGTGGCTGACTAGGGCATTTACAGGGTCACAACAGTCTTGTCCCTAAAGTACGCTTTCTTGTTGTCAATATTACTGTGAGCCTGCCATAATTTCTCAAGTCTGATTACTTTTAGAACGTACCCATAGTATCGGAAGAGACTTTATATCAGGTCTGGTCAGGTGCTGATCAAAGGAATAGCGCCGAGTTTTGGAAACGAGACTGAGGTCGCAAGCAAAAATATAGACTTACAGTTTAGCTGGCACACATTGAAAGGGTTGAGCGTTCTTAACACTTATATTAAGTTAAAAAATTATTTGCTAGTTACGTTTTTGTAATGTGCTAAGCAACTTTACCTTCGACAGTCAGAACGAAGCTGAATGCATGTAATATTTTAATTTTCTAGCTTTTTCTTCGTTCAAGGGAAAGAAATCAGACAATTGACAGTAGTATTGTCTCGCACTGCTTTGTAACATTTTTAGACCTAAATAGGAAATGAACTATACTCTGCATTTATCAATTCATTTCCGTTCTTTTTGATGTTATTCAGTGCATTTATGTAAGGAATAATACTTTGCATGTTTTGCCAACTTACACTTAGCTTACAATGTTACAAATTAAAAATAAACTACCGCACTTGTGGCCAAAAAATTGTCAATGGAAATGTTAATTTTCTCTTGCCCAGGAAACTGAAAGCTCCGCCACAGCAACTAAGTCACTCACACCAATACATTACTTAATTGCATGTTTAGTACAGGTAATGCAATAATGCAAATATGCGTAATGCCAAAGGTGTAAAAGTTTTAAGAGACGTCTCTGTAAAAACCAACCACTGATTTTACTTCGAAAATTCGATTTTTCTCATAAGCTGGGATTTCGAAGCCCTTACCTAGTCAATCACTAAAATGAGTTTTATTTGATTAAAAATTCTAATTGAACTTTTCTAGGATTAATTGAAGTTCGGTCCGCTCGACACAAGTTGAATGCCTGCCGAAACTGGAAAAATAGCACATATTGCCGGCGCTCTCAAAAACTTAATATTCGCTCAAAAGTCTCAATTCTTTTTTTCAACTATAGATATATCATAGCTGTTTGTTTAGCCGCGTTGTAATTACAATTCAATGTTGTTCCTTTAACGGTTAAAAGAAGATTTCCTACCCATTAAATCGAGTTTTGAACCAAACACGAAAATAGCTCTACTTTGAAGGCACGTTTTAAAAATATGGCACCTGTTTGAAACTGCTGAACTACATGAATAAAGTATAAATGGCCGGCCTTAATTTAAAACAATATTAAAATTTGTCTGCCCACTAGGTTTTCAAAGCTAAGGACCGCTTAAAGTTCCGGAAATTTTGAAAATATTCCAGTGAGTAACTAACATACTCGCCTTCGTAAAGTGCTCCGACAAATTCACGTACATCTTTTACCTGGCTTCAAGATTAAAGTTTTGGTCCTTTGTAGCGATCCTTGAAACCTAGGTAGCATTAAAACTGCCAACTTTACCTTCCAGCGGTAGGTTTGTATACAGGGTACATTTATACGTTTGTCATCTGTGTCGAGCGTGACGGTCACATACTTCGATGTTCTTTGTATTACTGACCATTGTTTTCCTCGAAGCCGGTTTAATCATGTAGAGTCCTCTTGAAAGGTTTGTAGAAGCACTCTTTCGGACAACTCTCGGCACAAATACATGTATGAACAGTAAACGGTGATCTGGGGATCCAAGGAAGGATTGATAAATGCCACGGCCATTTTGTGTTTACAACAGGTGTTTCAGTTCCCAATCTTCCCGTGTCACATCATGATTCCAGTATGCTGGAGTAAGCTGTTTCCCAATTCTGGGGGGATTAGTAAAGTGTACGTAGTCTTAGTTACTCCATACACTGTACTACAAGAATTGGGACATAAAAGACCAGCAGTCTTTATGACAAGAAGGGAGCCTGGCTTTGGCACTGCAAAATCAGTACCCAGTGACAATGAATGCACTGGAGAATAGAATCTTTTAGAAATGCCCACCCTCTGGTGCGGTGAGTAATCATGAATAATCAGCAATGGTGGAGATGGACTTTGGCATGCATGGTGATAACGATGATGATGATGATAGCGATTACGACGACAATGATGATGTTAAAACATCCAATGGAAGAACATAGTTACTTTACTTTACTTAATCCTCTCTGTTCCCTGTGGGACATAAGGCAACAACAATCCCTCTCCATTTATCCTTATTTTGTATGATGTGCTGTGCCTCACCCCGAGTTAGTTTTACCTCACTGAGCTCAGCCATGACAGTTTTGTGTCAGGTGGTGTTTTCTTTGCCAGGTGTTGTCCACTACAAGGCAGCCTTGGCAATATGAACCTGATCCATTCTAGTTGCAAACATGATCCAGCCTTTGGAATCATGTTACTTTGTAAACATAGATTATGACTAATAACTTTTGTCATTATTTCATTTTCTGTAACAGTGTCCTTCCGATGACCAGGCAAGCTTCGTAGGTAAAACAGAATCTTCTGTCACCAACATCAGTCAACAAAACACCAAAGATGAAGGACACCCTATTTCAACAAGCCACAAAAGAGGTCATGGTACAGAATCTGCAGCCAGCCAAACTACTTGTATGGAAGGAAACACCAAGAATGAAGAACAAGCTTCAAATGTAACAAGTTCAGAAGAATCTCATTCCCCATCTGGACTGCAGGAAGACAAAACTGGAGCACCTCATTCTTTTAGCATCAAATCTAACTTTGAAAAGAAGGAGTTGGTGGATCACATAAAAGGAGTTATTTATGGAAACTGCATTGGAGATGCCATAGGACTGTTGACCGAGTTTATGAGTAAATCAGAAGCTGCCCATGTGAGTTGATGTAATTATGGCTTATAGGTTCATTTGAGATATATTATCAGAAAATTTATTATAAACATTGTGATTGGCTGAGAGTAGGCCAATTTATCATTTATAGTTTGATTTAATTTGCACTACAGTGCAATTTAATGTGTGTCTGAGCATCTGGCATAATATTAACTATATGATAAATGAGTGATCACATGGAATCTGAAGTACCGGTAAATAAAGATTTGTACCACTAAGAGTCTTAAGTAAAGGTAGAGAATCCCATCCTGCCAATGCGTCAGCCAGCGTGTTGGCCCATGAGTTAGTGACACATTACCCACACATCACCAACACACTACCTAATGAATGCAATAACTGACCCTTAACCAATACGTCAGCAGATACACCACCAATCCGTTAGCTGATACACTGTCTATGCGAAAGCTGAAAACAAGAACAACCTGATAGGAAAGGACGAAAATCATGTGAAATCTGAAACCACCAGTTTGTATATTGTAAGACATAGTCAGAGCACAGTACACCTTGGCATTAAAATTGTGCAGGGAACAATTTGAATCCTGGGCCAGGCAGGCAGGTGGTAACAAATTTCTGAATCATTTGTTTTAGATTTATGGTAAATCAAATGGTGTAAAAGAGAAAGTGATGGACTTTGAGGAAAGAGAAAAGAAAGAGCCACATTTAGAATATGGCATGAAAATTTATGACTTGCATCGAAGCAGATGGGAGACTGGAGACTGGACTGATGATTCTGATCAGATGATTTTGATCTTACGTTCGCTGTTAGACAACGATGGCAAGGTTAGTCTGCATGTATTCACCAGCAGGGCTGACATGAAGAGTTGAAGTAGAAGGCGGATCAGAAATAGTACATGTAGATGGGGGTGTATGATTATTGTAGAGACCACTCCCCCCATTTTTTTAGGACACATATGGGAAGATATATACTACCTTTAATAAAAAGAGCTGGAAAGACCAGATCATTGATATTGGTCATTATGCATTTAAACATTGAACATGCAACTTTTAGCAACAACTACTTTTTAATTAGTGACTGCATTTTCAGTAGAAGTTACAAATCTCCTTAATTAGTATCTTCTTACTTCTGTCACTGAGTTTTTCCCTTGACTTGCAGATAGAGCCTGTGGATTTTGCCAAAAAGATGAGGAACTGGAGCAGGAAAGGTTTTGCGGAACTTGGGGACATGGGTGGAATGGGTATTGGCCGCACCACATACAAAGTTCTGCACCATCCTAACTTCCTTACTAATCCACATCAGGTATAGAATCAGTGACTAACCCTAGAAAGCAGGGTCCCTGTGCAGATACTACAGATTGACAACTCCCTCAGTTGTAAAGGAGCTGTAGGGAGTGAAGAGGGGTGCTTTCTTGCCTTTGAAAGGGGATCTATGGCGCAAGGCTGTGATCTAAGAAAAATTACCGGAAGCCCAAATGTTCCTGTCCATGAAATCCTGGGTCCCCAGACTTGTACGCTTAATGAAAAAAGTGAGGTTTTCGGTCGCCCGAAGACAAAAGTTAGTTGCCTGTGGCACCTGGGCCCTTCTAGAGCACACCCCTGTGGAGTATATGTGGATTCTTAATTTCTTGCTCTGTTCCAGGAAATATCCATATCCCTCCCATGTATGGTTTTTTGGTTTGAATCTCTCCCCCTCCCCCCCCCCCCCCACCCTTTCCCACCAAACCCTGTGGAAAGTTTATATTTGGTTCTTACTTTCCTCAAAAAATTTGGCCTTTGAGAACCCTCCCACTTTGAATTTCCAATATCCCTCGTTTGGGTGGGTATGGATATTTTCTGGAACCACTTATTATGTAAGTTAAAGGTTACAGCAAGTTCAAAGAGTGGTGAAAGAAACATGCCTTGGATTAGAAAAGACTATTAATTTATTATAATTGTTTGCACATTACGTAGTCTCTTATAACCAAACTCTTTGATTGAAAATGAATTTACTAGTAATTAATGGTTGCGACTTATTAAATCCAGGCAGCAGAGTATGTGTGGGAAGAGTCTGGTCACTTAGTTGCTCCAAACGGAGGTGTGATGCGAACTTCTATTCTTGGAATTCATGACTTTGGCAACATCGAGGAAGTAATAAAAAACACCAAGGCAGCATGCAAGGTCACACATGCTGACCCAAGATGCATTGCATCATGTGTTGCCACAACAACAGCAGTTGCAATGATGTTACAGGGAAAATATTTTGAGAAGGAATCCAACTGTTTTGATGTTGAGGCAATCATACAGGAGGCATATAGTTATGCCTGTGCCACACTTGAAACTGTTGAACAGGTGATGTCACATGTGCATGCAAAATATTGTGCTTATTAACTTAGTAGGAGGACATCATGCGGCAAAATATGGATACATAGTTACATATATAGTCATGCCACCGTCATACTTGAAGCTGTTAAACAGATGTTGTTACATGTACATGTATGCAAAATATTTCAAGTACAGTTGGACCCCGCTAATTCGAACTGGGCTATTTCAAATTCTCCGTCATTTCAAATTCAAAACAATTTTCCTTGGATTTGTCCTTCAGTCATTTACTATCGGTTGCTTAAAACTCCCGTTATTTCAAGTTGTTTTTTGTTTCCCCTGAGTGTTCGGAATAACGGGATTCAACTTTACTCATTAACTGATTAGGAGGGCATCATGTGGGAACAATATGTTGTCTAGACTACATGTAGCACGAGAATGGAGAAAAGATTGAAAGGTCAAAAAGATCATAAGGTAGACAATTTGAACGAAACATTTATGTGCCCAACAATACTGTAAGTAATTTAGCACATTGGGTGCATGGTTTCGTTTGTCACCATTCATGTCGACGGTCACATTACATCGGCACATTGGTCATTTGTGGACATTTTGTCGGTTAACTACACTGCACTTTCATATAGACATCTTACAGTTGTAAATTTTCTGGTCTCTGTATAGCCTGTGAACAGGTTCCCGGCGAGGACGGAAAAAAATATTCGGCGAGCAAAGTGAGTCGACGAGTGCGAAACTTTTTTCGCACTCGCCGGGAGCCTGTTCGCAGGCTAGTTTCTGTAATTTAAATTAACAGTCCTCATGGTCTCTTTCTCTTTCTCTCTCTCTCTGTCTCTAGGAAGAGGAATTAAAACAACACATGTTTGCGAAGTCATTAGATGATCTTGATCTGGATGAAGCTGGGAAAATAGGTTACACATATAAATGTTTAGGTGCAGGATTTTGGTCCCTGAGGCAAAATGACTTCCGAGTGGCCATAGAGGCCGTCGCATTTGAGGTGAGTACATGTCAAAGGCTAAAATAGCTTAAACGTCACTGCAAGAGCTAGCTCATGTTGTACTGGCTAAGGGAATGTCTCCGTTTTACTTAATCGTAACATTTGTACGCTGTGCGGACCTATTTCTTTTGCAGGCCGGGGACGCTGATACTAATGGCGCTGTGGCTGGAGCTTTGCTGGGCTGTAAACTGGGCGCCAGTAAATTACCTGACTCTTGGCTCAATGGACTAAAGCATAAAGACTGGTTAGATGGACATATTTACAAGTAAGCTGTCTGACATTATTCAACGAATACGAAACATCGACAACCTTATTTTCAAAGAGTGGAGGAGCGGTGGTCTCATGATTAGTGCACTCCATCGAGTGGTCTGGGTTCGAGCCCTTGCCGGGGACATTGTGTTGTGTTCTTGGGCAAGACACTTTACTCTCACAGTACCTCTCCACCCAGGTGTATAAATGAGTACCGGCGAATTTAATGCTGGGGGTTAACCCTGCAATGCTCTAGTATCGCATCCAGGGCGGAGTAGAAATACTCCTAGTCGCTTCATGTTACGGAAACCGGCATAAGCTCCGGCCTGATGAGCCTCTTGGCTCTTATACAGACTTTGCCCGTTCTCAAAGTAAAAGCGAAAATATATTCCGTGGTAATTGCTTCTTTTGCAGAGATTTGTGGTTAAGACTACTGAGCACAATCATTACCCATGAAAGAAAAAAAAAAAAAAACGGCGCCACTTTTTCATCCAATCGGAAGTAAAACCAAAGCCAATCGTGTCTCCCTCACACACGTTTTCCCGCACTTGGCGTCAGCTACACATACATATATTTACTTCTAGTTTTGACTGGTTCACTTGATTGTCTGTGTCCTTTGTGATTGGCCAGAGTGATAACTTTGGTTTTAGTTTTACAACACCCAATTGAACTGAAACTGCTCTGTAAGTGCAAAGCCAGGGAAAGAATTCCATAGAAAATATAAAGACATCGAGTCCCCACGTGCCAAGAACACAACACTAAATGCAGAACAGTTCAAAGCAGCAAATTATTCTCAACGTAATATTTCATTTTTAGTCCACCTTCAAAACCTCCTACCTAATAAACGACTCTAACTTTAGTGGCTGCCCTATGGAATTTCTTTGGCACCCTTGTTTTTCCATACCGGAGGATTCCATTTCTTATAAAAGTGCCTTTTCTTTCCTCAGGTTCTTGGCTCTCCTTGGCCTAAATGAATGAAAGGAAGAAAAACTTATTAACTGCGAGCGTGTTGTGTAAGATTTTAAATGTGTTGCTATTCACATGTTCCGAGAAAAGAAGTAAAAAAAATGGATATTAGTAGATTTTTTAAAATATAGAGAAGCTGCATGTAGATTTTCGTGTTAGAGGTGAATAATTTTTATGTTTTGACAATGAATCTTCGAACAAGGAGATAATGGATATTTTTTTCCCTGGTTGCGAGTAATTTTTAGATGGATATTACTTTAGTCAGTGTTACGAATAAGACCACAGAAGGAACAAATATCAATCGCAAAACTTTACTGTATATTTATAATACACTCAAACAACTACTTATTAAATGTTTGTTCTACAAAACGCTGCCAAGCTTAAGGCAATAGCAGTTCCTGTATTATGAGATGTACTGCGCTCAGCTTGCGTACGAGATGGAATAAATCGCACCATATAGTTAGAACGTAGCAAGAAAAGAGAGGGCAATTTAGGCTAATATATATAAATATATGATGTACGCTTGCCAAAGAGTCGTTCCATAAGGCCCAGTGTACACTACGCTTAAGGAAGTTGAAAATACTGTTAGGCCAACCGTCCACACTAATCCGTCACGAAAATGGAGCTTTTCGAAAACGCTCTTCAAACCAGAGGAATTTGGAAACGCCGGCCTTGCGATTTGGTGTGGACGAAAAACATTTTGGAAACAAAGCTTTTCGAAAACGATGACGTCACGATAATCACGTGATTTGCCTGCCCGAGTTTTCCTCAAACACAAATTCAAAACGACCGGTGATTGTTGCGTTTTCAAATTTCTCCGGCGTAGTGTGGACGGAAAACATTTGATGCGTTTTCAGATTGAAACTTTCGTTTTCAAATTTCTCCGGCGTAGTGTGGACGAGACTAAGTTGCAAGTCAAGTGCAACAAAAAATGTAGCTGTGAACATCAAACAAGACACTACTTAAGGCAAATTCCTAGTACTTTGTGTAAGGTAGCTAAAGCCCGTCTTTTTGACAGATAAACTTTAAGGTAGTTTACATTAAAACTACTTACCCTGAATGCGAGCGTCCCTATTGGTAGAAACAGTTACAAACGAACCGTTTGTGATATATTGAGTAAAGAAACAAAATTGTTTCTCTGATCTTTGGTTGACTGAAACTTCGGTTTCTGGGAAAAGTAGAAAAAGAACAGCTGAAGTTTACCTTATTCTCTTACTGAAAGTGGGACTAAGCTTGTCCAAGGCAATTTCTACTATGGTACGCGACATCACGATAATAATTTTCTTATCTGTTCTTATTATTTTTTTTAATTTATTTATTTTATGAACCTGTTTGCTTGGTTTTATCATGACGAAGTGACAGGAAATTAGATTAGGATTACTCCAGGGCCTGACCATGACCGCCGAACACTTATACACCCTTCCCAAATTAAAGTGCTAGTGAACCCCTCCCCACACCTCCTGTCTTTTTTTCCTTTTCTAGGTTACGTGGTGACAATAATAGAGCGCCCTTCCCCGTTAGGTATTTTTTTCAACCTGGTACTCAATCCTTACCGCGCTCATGTGGTCTATCTTGTGTTTTACGTGTTCATGGCGGCAATTTAAAATTGTATTTGATTTTCTCAGAGCTGTTAATTCCGGAAAGAAACTAAGTATGACTTGTGCAATTTCATTTTACACAAATTTTGTTAAACTCTTGTCCTATGAGGACAACGAAGTAGGATGGCAGCGGAAGCCGTTTTGTGCTAATATTCGAGCAACTGTTCTGGGTCGACGTTTCACAACAACAAAATTAAAACAAACAAAGTAAGACAAATGATTTTCTGATTGTCTTCAACTTAATTCTTCTCTAACTTCCACCAGAAGCTTCTGATTCCACACATGGAAACTTATTTTTATATGGATCACGCAAGAAAGGCTTGCGTTACACGTTATCCAAATTTGGTAACTGAGTCACAAAAGTATGCAATTTCACAAAATTCACAAAGGTGTGTGATTTCTCAGAAAAAAGACTCACATTTGGATTGTTGTTTTGCGAGAAAACTCTACGTCTGGAGGATGTATTTGTCAAGATTTTGACAAGAAAGCACGAGAAAGACTTACGACTTATTAGGCCAATAAAATACGATACTGTCTTCAGAAACTGATCTTCTTTGAAGTCTTTAAACTGTTCTTGCCACTAGATTGGTCTTCCGTCTGTTTTGATGATGGCTGCCTTCAGCTCGCGCTTCGTACAAGCCACAATTGCAGAGGATACTCCTGTGGTAAAGCGTAGTCGGCCAAGAACCTTACACACTGCTATTTGTGCTTTCAGAAAAGTTTCCGCTCCTGTTTCTGGGCTCATCTACCAGGAGCTTGCTATTTTCTCGCATTTTCTTGCATAACAGCTTGAAAAAACTTTGTTTGATTTCAGTGGTAGCATCACAACTTGAATCTTTGATTCTCTAAAGCGCTGATGTATCACAGGATTATAATGCTGCTTAGATTGATTTTCGTGTCTAATTCATGAAAAAAAAAAAAAAAAAAATCCACAAAAACCCAACGATGTTCTTCGCACAACAACACTGGTCTAACAGTACGATGTCGATGCAAACCATGACAACGTATTTCTTAGAAATCGCGCAATTTTCCGTACTTTTGTGATTCAGTCCGCAAATTTAGATACGCTGTAACGCAAGTCATCCTAACGTGATCAGCTATATGAAAATAAGTTCCCATGTGTGGAATTTAATAAAAAGTTTAAGACAATCACAAAATTACTTTCATCGCTTTGCTTGTTTTAATTTTTTGTCGTGAAACGTCGAGTCGATCCAGATCAGTTTTGTCCAGCGTGCTATAAAGTGACCTAAATACCATTAAATATGCAAATATTCGTGCTTTAATTACCTCTGAGTATCATTATCAGTGATATCATCTAGCCGCAGCAGAATTACACTGGTTTAAATAATTGAAAGGGCTAGTCGCTGGGACTTTTCCCTCCAAGTTATAATTGCCACTCTCTGCATGAACTGTTCGTGGGACAAGTCCCTGCGACCAAACGAAAACCAAACAGATTTTGCTATTTCCCGGAGCAGTAAGTCCTCTCATGTAGACAGACACTGCAAGGGACCGGTTTCCCTACACTAACCCCTTCAAGGACTTGTCAAATGTCTAGTGCTAGCGACTTGTCCCTTCGTCTTTTCATTTTCGGTTTGCAGCCGATAATTACAAGGGACTGCGTACGACAATAAACTTACTGGAAGATGTTCCGGTTTTTCTTACCATAACAATAACATACTCCATCGTACCCAGATGCCGCGCTCCTTTTGGTCAGCACCAAGCATCCTGGTCCCGGAAGTCCGCGATTTATGGGCTTCCTGTCACTCTGCGCATACTCAGAGTCAAGTCTAACAAATCGAATTAGCTAACAAAACGAAACGAATTCTCTGCGCGTGCTCAGAGAATCGGGTCCATTCATTCTTAGTGCTGACCAAAAGGAGCGCGACCGTTTTTGATATATTAAAATTCAGCTTGGCAGTGAAGCTTAGAGGACACAAACAAAGGAAATTGAATGACCATGTTTATTCATTTCTTTTGTTTGTGTCTTCTAGGCCTCACTATCAAGCTGAATTTTAATATATCGAAAGTGGCGTATTTCAAACATTTTGCTGTTCGTGTATTTCCGAACGAGGGGATTTATTTGGAAACGTAAGTAGAGCTGGCCTGCTATATAACCATAATATTCCGTTTCCTCTTGCTGTCCTCGAGCAGAAACAGGAAGAGGTAGAAAAGTAAGTAGGAAGCGATGAAAAGAAGCCGCGAGAAGAGCGACAAAAAAATTGTCTCGCTCATTTCAATGTCAATTCACAATGAAGGAAGGAAGAAAACGTCTGGATCCAGGACAACATTGAGGCTTATCTTAGTTCTGTTGTTTCAACTATATAGCAACAGAGAGTTTTCTCTTTTATGTCTTTTATGTCTTAAATCGTTTCTGTTCAGATCAGTTCAGCTATAGAAACAAACTTTTACTGCGAATTTACTGTGAAACTAACTGCAAATTGTATCATAAACGACTCCATTTTATGATGAGGTGAGCTCGAACAGTATACCCATTTGGAATGTCTCGTTATCACTTTCAAATTCGAAACCTACTGGCTGCTCCACACCTGCAAGGCAACCCACCAAGCACGATTTCGCCGTTTCCCTTGCACTTGAATATTCAGTGCTCGCTTCGATCGAGTCAAACACTAATACGGTGAAAAAGCTGTTCTGGATCGAAGTCTTTCCACAAAAAGTTAAAACAAGCAAAGCAACGCTAATAATTTTGTGATCGTCGTCAACTTTATTTAATTTTATATTCAGCTCACATGGAAAGTTACTTTCGTTTAGATCTCTCAAGGAAGACTTCCGTCATCATGAGCGTATCCAAGATGCAAAATCACGTGATTTCTGAGAAAAAGAGTCACATTTGAAGTGTTGTTCTGCGAAGAACATCGTTACGTGTTTGTGTAATTCTTGCAAATTATTTGGCCACTGAAATACGATTCTGTCGTCAGACATTGATCTTCTTTGAAGTATTTTTAAAAACTGTTCTTGCCGCTACCATCGGACTTCCATCTGTTTTGAAAATGGCAGTCTGTAGCTCGCACTTCGTACATCCCGCAATTGCATAAAATGCTACTGTGTTACACTGCTATTTGTGCTTCTCAGAAAGTTACCGAACCTGTTTCTGGGCTCATCTACCAGGAGGTTGCTATTTTCTCACATTTTCAACAGCTTGAAATAACTTTGTTTGGTTTGCCTTGCGGCCCTTCGGTGGTAAAAATCACAATTTAAATCTTTGATTCTCTAAACCGCTTATGTAGTGCTGTTCAGATGGATAATATTGCACTTTCCTCGTGCTGAAATATTCACACCCAGGGGACCCTAAAATCGGTTATTTTAGCACACGCTACCATGGGGAAATCAACGAAGCAGCCATGGCAGCCAATATTGGTTAAACACTTACAGTAAAAACCGCGTATAAGAACCTAGAATTTTCCAGATCAGGCATGCAGACCAGGTTCTTATATTTTAGGGTCGTTTCTCACAATTCAGGCTGATTAGGTTCTTAATAGGTTCCTATTTCTCAGAGAAACACCAATACATTTCTATATTTTATTTCATAAGATATTTAAATTTTGAATTGTTTGTATTGCACTGTAGCTTTGTGGAAAACATATTTCTAGTGAAAATCCAAAAAAAAAAAAAAGAAATCAAAGGAAACCAATACACTATAACTTTTTGTCAGACGTTTCTCACACAATTAATTCCAGAATTTAGACCATCAAAATTGGAGTGAATTTTTTTGAATAAAAACCCATTTTTCTTTATCAGGCTGAACAGGTTCTTATATATTTGGGTATTTGAATGAAAAATTTCAGCCTGTAGGTTCTTAAATCTCTAGGTTCTTATCTGATGCTGGTTTTTACTGTACTTGCTTTCCCTGTTGCTATGCTTTGCCTTTGGAACTCTTTAACATAAAAGCACACATCAGTCATAGTGGCCAAGAAACTTTCCTCTCACAAACCATTTATTCGAGCTCCAATTTCCAGACTTTCGAGGCTTGCTCGAACAAAAACATTCTGCCATACGACATGATATGATCTGCGAAAATCACCAATACATATCAGCAATCCCTTATTAAAAGTTGCTTGACGTGGCAACCAGTCACATTAGATCAACAGCAGGCAATGTTACCGGGCTTATAACCACGAAGCTGGTTGGGAACAGTTTAAATTACAATGAAGGTAAAGTATGACTTCATCCTCGGCAAGGTGAAGAAATGCTCCAAGAAAGACCAAATATACCTCGTTTTTTTCTTTTTTGGAAGTTTCTATTGTAAGTTTAAAATTATAATCTGCATATATTTATAAATCGTGAGTTGACAATACAACTGTAATTGAAAAATGATGGTTAACGTTGTCACTTTGCAGAAAACTTGCTTGTAGACAAATATTTAACGGAATATACGTATGAGACTTCATTAGCCCTGACAAGTTGTGATCTGATAGTTAAATATTTGTGACTTTGCTTTTATTAAAGACGTTCTACTTAAAAAAACTATTTTTGTTCCTTTAACAAAACACTATGGTAAGGTTAACACCCCATTAATAAAAGCCAAACCTTATAGTTACCCTGAAACAAGGATATTACCAGAACGACTAGAAATTCTAGGAAATCGAAAAGTGGTTCTGAAATGTGGTAATATAATGGCTTTTTAACACTTTAAGAGTGCCTGCCTGTAAAAATCAAACAAATTCGTAATTTCGCGGCAAGGGTCGAAAATTCGATTTCGCTAATATTCTCACGGTAGATAGGTTAGGGCATGACAAAAACTACTGGATAGTTTTTTTTTGGCAAAATATCCTTTTATTTCAAAGAAATATGCAAATTACCAAATTCCGTTAAAATCGTCATTTAACGCACCATTTTATTACACAAGTTTGAGAGCCTCGCATGCAAAACCACATCATTCTTCCGTCATTAAAACACTCAAATATTTCTGTGCAGTGTTTAAATGTGTACTGGGTTGATTTTAGGGAATGTTGCGTTGTCTTTTTGGGTGCAAAATAATTAAATTTCGAAGACATGTATTTCATTCACTTAAAAGTACTTCGTGAATATAATTAATTTTCACTATGTGCGAAACCTTCAAATGGATCAAGCTTCTGGTGGTTGAATCGCAGAAGGATGGTCTACAGATTCCTGTAAAAATTTCTTTGGGCAAATGATTGTGAGCGACGCGAGAGCTTTTCAAAGTACGTCAAAATTGCAAATATTTGACCATCCGTCGTCAAATTTCAATTTACGGGTTAGACGTATATTTTAGCATGCGCCACATGACTTGACCTATGTTAAATTGAAATAGACACAGAGCTGATAATTTCGAAATGTTCTAACCTCATTTGCTGTAAAAGGCAGGTGCAAAACCGATTTGACGTGTTTCTCTCACCATTCGTCGCACATAAAGCAGAAGTTTGCTTTTGTTTACATAACGTCCGATATACATCGCCTACTGTCAACCTATTATTGGTCGAATACTATGAATCTGTGACCATCTTTCTGCACTTATGAACATCACTGCATTTAAGTCTAAAACGGCTAAGTAATTTGTAGATAGTTGCTTGCTTTTCGCTTCGCCAGAATATTGCGTTTGATCGATTGCTGACCATTGCTGATAAGCGTGTCGGCGCAGCACAATCTTACAGCCGTTATTTGTTCGTCACGCAATGCTGTCACGGCATATGCTGCACATTTTGATCTATTTTGTATAGAGCACTCTCAGGATAAGCGAAACAATTTAATCATTGTTCATCTGTTTGTTCATATATATAATAATATGTGTATACTTATATAATCGCGTTCTATAGTGTACGTGGCGTCGGTCCACATCACGTTTGTTGTACGTTCTGACGTTTCAGACAACAGCTGATAAAGCTAGTGCCTGTACTCACTAGAATTTTAAGAAAATCGCCATAAGCAAATTATAGATCAATGAAGCAAGAACTAGCTGAAATAAAAATAGGAAATCACAACGTGTCTAATTCGTGAGAAAAACAGATTAAATTTAATTAGTAACTACGTGAGTAAATAGTCCTGGCCATGCCATTTTATTTGGCGTATTTTGTTTGCTTAGTGGCGAGTCATTGGTATGTTGTTGTCAATACAGTCCAAAATTATCGTCAGTAAAATATTATAAATAAAACACCTATTGACCGGTTACCTCCGCGGCCACCATTTGGTCATTCCGATAAGGGTTTCATTAAGCGGCTAGCCCCATTAAGCGGTCACCACCCATTTCCCCGAGGGTGGCCCACTGTATTACGTGTAAACCAAAAATAATTGCATAGCGCGAAAAGACCTAGGTATGAGTTTAGCGTTACAGTATTACGCAGGGCATGTAGGTAGCGGTGGTCGAGTAAAAGATAACAACAGGGGCAATGGTAAACTATTCATTCTTTTCATTTCTTACTTCAATCTCTTCCTACTTAACACGACTGTGTGCTCCCAGTGATTCCAAGCCTTACGGAGCCTTACTTATTAGGATAGAAATTGTCCTACCCCTACCCCCTAAAATAGGATGACAGCATTGCGTGACGAACAAGGAACCGCTGCAAGCAAGGATTCAAGCCATCAAGCCATGATGATCAAACGTAATATTTTGGTGCAGTGCAAAGCAAGCAACTATCTACAAATGACTCAGCCGTTTTAGACTTAGATGCTGTGGTGATCATATGTGTCGAAAGAGGGTCACAGATTCATGGTATTCGACCGTTAAATAAGTTGACAATTGGCAATGTATATCGGACGTTACGTAAACAAAAGCAAACTTCTGCTTTATGTGCGACGAATGGTGAGAGAAACACGTCAAATCGATTTTGCACCTGCCTTATACAGCAAATGAGGTTAGAACATTTCGAAATTATCAGCTCTGTGTCTATTTCAATTTAACATAGGTCAAATCATGTGGCGCATGCTAAAATATACGTCTAACCCGTAAATTGAAATTTGACGACGGATGGTCAAATATTTGCAATTTTGACGTACTTTGAAAAGCTCTCGCGTCGCTCACAATCATTTGCCCAAAGAAATTTTTACAGGAATCTGTAGACCATCCTTCTGCGATTCAACCACCAGAAGCTTGATCCATTTGAAGGTTTCGCACATAGTGAAAATTAATTATATTCACGAAGTACTTTTAAGTGAATGAAATACATGTCTTCGAAATTTAATTATTTTGCACCCAAAAAGACAACGCAACATTCCCTAAAATCAACCCAGTACACATTTAAACATTGCACAAAAATATTTGAGTGTTTTAATGACGGAAGAATGATGTGGTTTTGCATGCGAGGCTCTCAAACTTGTGTAATAAAATGGTGCGTTAAATGACGATTTTAACGGAATTTGGTAATTTGCATATTTCTTTGAAATAAAAGGATATTTTGCCACAAAACCTATCCAGTAGTTTTTGTCATGCCCTAGCCTATCTACCATGAAAATATGAGCGAAATCGAATTGTTGACCCTTGCCGAGTTATTTTCTATTTTTATGGACAGGGACTCTTAAGGATGTATCAAATTCAGTTTTCTACCTTAACAATAAATGCTACACTGCAAAACAATGTCGGTTTACTGGGGACAGTCCTGAACTGGTTCAAAATGTATTTGTCTAACAGAGGTCAGCAGATATCCATCAGTGGAACACTCTCTAGATGCTTCAACCTGGATTACCGGGCACCTCAAGGTTCTTGTTTCGGACCAATACTATTTATTATTTCAGTTGTTCGATGTTATAGGAAAACATCTACCACATGTACATTGCTTTACTGACGACACTCAGCTTTATTTAAGCTTCTGAGCCAAGTCAAGATGTTGAAGTGAGAAAAATGGAAAGGTGTATTGCACATATTCGAAGGTGGATGATTAATGATAGACTCCTACTTAATGATGGCAAAGCGAAGGTGTTAATAATAGGAACACGGGATCAGCTAAATAAGTTAGATTGCTGCATTTGTTTACGCATTGGTTATAATGAAATTACTCTGTCACTACTGTGCTTGAAAATTAGGAGTCTAGTTTGGTGAAAAAATGTCCACACATATCACCAAGGTATGCAGGAGTACATTCACCCTCTCTAGAAAACACGAACACATCACACCTATTTTGTTTAATCTCCACTGGCTTCCTGTTAACTATCGTATCATCTTTAAAATTCTACTCATCACGTACAAGGCCCTAAACGATCTGGCACCTTCATACGTTCGTGATCTTCTCACTCCTTACACTCCGTCTCGTCAGCTACGTTCACCTTCTAAAGAACTTCTTTCCATTCCGCACTTCAATTTGAAAACATATGGCGCAAGATCTTTCTCTGTAGCAGCTCCTACACTCTGGAACACTCTTCCGTCTGACATCAAGAACAGCTCCTCAGTGTCCCTTTTTAAACATAAACTAAAAACGTTCCTTTTTAAGAAAGCATTTTTATAACTTTTTAGCGACATTTTTTTATTTTTACTTTGTTTGTCTTAAGTGTTTTTAATATTTCTAACTGTAAAGCGCTTTTGAACTTTTAGGATATTGGCGCTATATAAATATTTTATTATTATTATTATTATTATTATTATTCTTTAATTTATAAAATATTAGAAAAATTGCGAAATAACTATCTGAGGATAGTCTGTGTCCATGCCTTTATTACCTCTTGACTCAGCTATGGACTTCCCAATGTGCAAATGTCTAAGCTACAGCTTGTCCAAAATACAGCTATTACACTTATTCTATCGAAGACAACCTATTGCTCTGGACAGAAACTTGGAGGAGACTGTCTCTCAGTGCCGCTGAGCTTTTGTCACTAACATTACTGGGATGGTGGGAGGCGCAGTGGCCTCACGGTACGGTTAGTGTACTCGTCTCTGGATCGAGCGGTCAGGGTTCGAGTCCTGGCCGGGGACTTTTTGGGCAAGGCACGTTACTCTCGCAGTGCCTCCTTCCATCCAGGTGTATAAATTGGTGCCAGTGAACTTAATAGAAAGGGGAGATGCTTATACTACTACGGAAATAAAGGAATCCCACTTTTTGTTATGTTGAACAAGTTTACCATTTCGTTTGGCAATCAACAATTCTATGTTAAGAGTGGCTT
The DNA here is from genome assembly GCF_042242905.1 of Orbicella faveolata. Classification (NCBI taxonomy): domain Eukaryota; kingdom Metazoa; phylum Cnidaria; class Anthozoa; order Scleractinia; family Merulinidae; genus Orbicella; species Orbicella faveolata. The sequence continues at coordinate 12,301,962 of NW_028301578.1, read as the reverse complement.
TAAATTTAGCCTTAAAAACATCTAAAGATGGTTTTGTATTATAGAGCTTACACCTATAGATGTAAAACATTGCACGAGAATGTGGTTAATTACTTCAAACTCTTTATCAATATCAAATTTACCAAACAAAACGTCTTTGAGTGAAAAATTTAATTCGCTTTTGTGGATGGCCAGCCATAATAACATCTCTTTCCAAAAGACCTCGGTGGTCTTTTAGAAAAACAGTAAATACTCGAGGGACTCTTCTTTAATCTTACAGATTAAAGGTACATAATTTCGTCGAGTCGTTGATGGATTTTTAGTAGTTTACTGTTTGAAACCATTCAATTTTTTTGATCAACTGTTAAGAGCTTTGAGGAAGTTCACTCGAAAATTGAGCCCCGTCGAAATGTTTTTTTTTTTTTCTTTTTTTTGATGTAGTACTAGAGGTAAATGAAATGTATAGAAGCAATTTAAAAACTGTCGGTAAACAAAGGCCTAGGGAGGCGTGGTGACCTCGCGGTTAGTGCGCTTGTCTCCAAATCGAGCAGTCCGAGCTCGAGCCCTGGCTGGGGGCATTGTGTTTTGTTCTTGGGCAAGACACTTTACTTTCAGTGCCTCTAGATCTCCACACAGGTATATAAATGTGTACCGGCGAACTTAATGCCATGGGTAGCCCTGCGATGGACTGGCATCCCATCCAGGGGGGAGTAGAAATACTCCTAGTCGCTTCATGCTACATAAACCGGGATACCCTTGGGCCTGATGGGCCACTTGGCTCGTATGCAGACTTTAACTTAAACAAGTGCCTGGTGCACTATACGTGGTCATTCTAGTAGTGTGATAACTTATTCTTATGAAATTAATAGCATTTCCCTAAACCACCTCCATATCTATAACGAGGATCAATATGTATATGTATGGGGTCAATGATTTGATTATTTAGGCAATCGACCCTTTTAACATGTTTATGCACAAACAGAGTAAAACATCATAAGTAAAACTTTGTTTTATATTTAAAGGTCTTGCGGAGTTTTTGTAGTTCATCATCCGAAATAGCAGATGGCATTCTTTACGAGGTTTCATGAAAGGATAGTGGGGAGCGGGCTTGTGGTGGAAGAAGAGATACCAGCTGTTCAGGTGAATCACACTCAGGGATTCTTATATTTCATACTGGTGTTAGCTTATTTGTATCACATCTAGTTCGTGACAAAATCCATGTCTTACCCAAACTTCAATCTATTTGTAATAACTGGCGTTATTTTTACATTGCTCCGATAAAGGGAAGACCCACGTTTGGTAAAAAGCTGATTGAAAACGCTTGTTATGATCCAGAAAAAAACGGCATCGAAACACCTTAACACGAAAAATATACTCTGATATCTGGGAAATGGGCTTAGTTTTTAAATGATAGCTGAAAAATCAGTACAAATTTAACAAAAAGCTGAGATTCCAGAATCCCCGGCCCATCCACACCCCGAAGGTAGAACTGATAATGTTGGGCGCCATTTCAAGAATATCGACACTTGCAAACACTTGACACTCCTTTCCTCGGAAGGCCCGATATCTATATTCTGTTCTAATTATGGCCATGATTATATTTTAGAGGGACACTTGTTATCCCAATGGAAAAAAAAATGGCTGCATCATATCTTACTATGCTAAAGGACAAGGCAGAGTTGACATTCCTGAAACCTTAAACCCGTGGCAAGTGCTGGATCTTCATTCGTTTAACGGGCCGTCTCGTGTGGAAATCGAGAAAGCTTTTAAGGGGAGAATGACCCAAAAAGTGCGCCAGAATCGTGCAATGGCAACTGTAGCCTACCATATGCTCACGTCACCAGGTAGCAGGTACGTGGAAAAATGTGGCCTGGACGAGTTTGCCATCACAAAGTCTGACCACTTCGTGCTAGCAGCATGTGGGCATACAAGAGCGCTTGCTTCCGAGATCAGGTCTGGAAAAGATCTTCTAAAAGATAACGATGAACGCACTCGGACATTGCTATACATCGCAAGCAGGTCAGGTTTCTATGACATGTGCGAGTTACTCCTAGATGAAGGCGCATCTATCAATGCAGTCCAATCTACTGGTAGCACGCCCCTTCATGGTGCAGCATACTACCGTCATGCACTTGTTGTTGGGCTTTTACTCCAGCATGGTGCGAAAACAGACATACAAAACGAGGCTGGAAATACTGCCCTAGACGAAAGTGCTACGCCCGAGATACGGAGACTGATTCAAACAGCATCGGCAGACAAAATTTTGTCTTTTACCACAGAGCTCAGAGGTAAGTGCCTTGTAGACAGAGTGCGACTGATAAAGTACCAAGAGGACGTCGTAGCTAAGGAACTCATACGTGATCAGAGCATCCTTGACGAAGGCACGCGAGCCCAGTGGGATGACATTTGCCGCTACTGGGAGCTAGCATGGCATGGTACTCGATTTAGACATCTGGAGTCCATCATAAAGAAAGGCCTTCTCCCCGCTGGTTCAAATGGTATCATGCCAGAAGAGGGCCACTTCAAACTCAACAAAGCGTATCTTGGTATCGCTAGCTGGGCAGCAGCGATTTTCCTCTCCCCATGCATTTTTTACTCATCTCATGAAGCGTATTCGGAGCGAGTCATCTCCGAATCCCAGGAATGGTGCGTCCTCGTGAAAGCCTACTGCAAACCTGACAGCTACAAATCATATAGATCCACGGTTCTCAACTTCGAGTCGACATCTCCTGACCCTGAAATGCGTGTGCCTGTCGAAGACTTGCGCGTTTTGCGTGTCGAGTCTGCACGCAACGTTGTCGTCTGTTCCCTGATGTTCGTGCGGAGCAGCTTTCTTGAGGATAAACACATAAACTTGGAAGAGAAAATGAAAATCTTGGGCCAAGAAAAAAAATCGCCATCTCGGTGCAGTGTATCTTGAGACTCCGAGTACGAAACGATTGTAAAATGTTTTCTTTCGATTCTTATAATTGCATCGTTGGTGTACACTGGAAACGAAGTAGAAAATAGAACCCTACACATAAATAACTTATTCCTTCGGTATTTTAACCCCCCTTCTTGGGGGCTGTTATACCCTATAATGGTCTATACGGGGAGACTCCGCCCAAAAGGGGTAATTTTTCGGGCTGTAGGCAAATGAAAGTTTAGTGATTGAGTTAAGGTATATGAAAAGTTAGGAAAATCTGTCATTTAGTTATTTTAAAAGGCCTTTAATTAAAATAATTATTTCGAAGACAAGCACCTTATGGCTGTATCATTTCATTTTTTAGGCTCTACATGAAAATAACAATTAAGAAGAACACTTCTTTTGGCGATTTATTTATAATAAGGGCCAGCTATGAAAGTATATGAAAGGAGAACCGTTTTTCAATAAATCGTATACGAAAGGGGTACCTTTTCTGGCAAAATATTGTACAAAAGGATAAAAGGTTGAACCTCGGAGTGGGTCTCCCCGTAGAGAATTCCTCCTTCCCCCGGGATTTCCACTTTTGAATTGAATTTTAGTGCATTCTGCTTTTAGTGCTTAGTATGCAGTAGGCTATTGTGTAATGTGGAATGATATACAATTGGACCCCTCTAATTCGAACTCCAAACGTTTTCCCTTGGCCCTTCATTCATTTACTATCGGCTATTTCGACCTAATTTTCGCTTCCTCTGAGAGTTCGAAATTGTGGGGTTCAACTGTATATAACTGATTTCAAAGGACTACTGGCCTAAAACTACCAACAATTACATGGACATTTTTGCTTTTTCACTAGGCATATCGTAGGTCAACTCGGGTCACAACCTAACCACGGTCGAACGCAAAAATTCAATGCCACTCCTGGTTTTCCTGGCCTCGAGGTTTGTAAGGGTTGGAAGCGAAAATATGCAAATTACAAGCCGGTAAAGCAGGTGAACAACAATCTTAATTTCTCTATGTATATGCGGTTTACAAAGCTTAACTTTTTAGTGGCTGTCTTAATTATGATTAAATTTGGCTAAAATCTCCAGGAGTTGGGAAATTACGTGGCAATTTTGGTGGGAACAACGGTAGAAATTGCGCGCGCCTGATGCATTTGGCTGCCTTAAAACCCTAATCAGCCTCCGTAATTTTCGATGCCGTCGAAATTATTGGTGTTGCATGGTGAGGCAAAATCTTGTTGCTTTACTGTAAGTTGTGTTCCTGAAAGTGTGTTTAATTATCTTAAGTAGTTTCACAGCGATTTCAGTGTGGCTGACTAGGGCATTTACAGGGTCACAACAGTCTTGTCCCTAAAGTACGCTTTCTTGTTGTCAATATTATCGTGAGCCTGTCATAATTTCTCAATTCTGATTACTTTTAGAACGTACACATAGTATCGGAAGAGACTTTATATCAGGTCTGTCAGGTGCTGATCAAAGGAATAGCGCCGAGTTTTGGAAACGAGACTGAGGTCGCAAGCAAAAATATAGACTTACAGTTTAGCTGGCACACATTGAAAGGGTTGAGCGTTCTTAACACTTATATTAAGTTAAAAAATTATTTGCTAGTTACGTTTTTGTAATGTGCTAAGCAACTTTACCTTCGACAGTCAGAACGAAGCTGAATGCATGTAATATTTAATTTTCTAGCTTTTTCTTCGTTCAAGGGAAAGAAATCAGGCAATTGACAGTAGTATTGTCTCGCACTACTTTGTAACATTTTTAGACCTAAATAGGAAATGAACTATACTCTGCATTTATCAATTCATTTCCCTGTTCTTTTAGATGTTATTCAGTGCATTTATGTAAGGAATAATACTTTGCATGTTTGGCCAACTTACGCTTAGCTTACATTGTTACAAATTAAAAATAAACTACCGCACTTGTGGCCAAAAAATTGTCAATGGAAACGTTAATTTTCTCTTGCCCAGGAAACTGAAAGCTCCGCCAAAGCAACTAAGTCACTCACACCAATACATTACTTAATTGCATGTTTAGTACAGGTAATGCAATAATGCAAATATGCGTAATGCCAAAGGTGTAAAAGTTTTAAGAGACGTCTCTGTAAAAACCAACCACTGATTTTACTTCGAAAATTCGATTTTTCTCATAAGCTGGGATTTCGAAGCCCTTACCTAGTCAATCACTAAAATGAGTTTTATTTGATTAAAAATTCTAATTGAACTTTTCTAGGATTAATTGAAGTTCGGTCCGCTCGACACAAGTTGAATGCCTGCCGAAACTGGAAAAATAGCACATATTGCCGGCGCTCTCAAAAACTTAATATTCGCTCAAAAGTCTCAATTCTTTTTTTCAACTATAGATATATCATAGCTGTTTGTTTAGCCGCGTTGTAATTACAATTCAATGTTGTTCCTTTAACGGTTAAAAGAAGATTTCCTACCCATTAAATCGAGTTTTGAACCAAACACGAAAATAGCTCTACTTTGAAGGCACGTTTTAAAAATATGGCACCTGTTTGAAACTGCTGAACTACATGAATAAAGTATAAATGGCCGGCCTTAATTTAAAGCAATATTAAAAGTTGTCTGCCCACTAGGTTTTCAAAGCTAAGGACCGCTTAAAGTTCCGGAAATTTTGAAAATATTCCAGTGAGTAACTAACATACTCGCCTTCGTAAAGTGCTCCGACAAATTCACGTAGATCTCTTACCTGGCTTCAAGATCAAAGTTTTGGTCCTTTGTAGCGATCCTTGAAACCTAGGTAGCATTAAAACTGCCAGCTTTACCTTCCAGCGGTAGGTTTGTATACAGGGTACATTTATACGTTTGTCATCTGTGTCGAGCGTGACGGTCACATACTTCGATGTTCTTTGTATTACTGACCATTGTTTTCCTCGAAGCCGGTTTAATCATGTAGAGTCCTCTTGAAAGGTTTGTAGAAGCACTCTTTCGGACAACTCTCGGCACAAATACATGTATGAACAGTAAACGGTGATCTGGGGATCCAAGGAAGGATTGATAAATGCCACGGCCATTTTGTGTTTACAACAGGTGTTTCAGTTCCCAATCTTCCCGTGTCACATCATGATTCCAGTATGCTGGAGTAAGCTGTTTCTCAATTCTAGGGGGATTAGTAAAGTGTACGTAGTCTTAGTTACTCCATACACTGTACTACAAGAATTGGGACATAAAAGACCAGCAGTCTTTATGACAAGAAGGGAGCCTGGCTTTGGCACTGCAAAATCAGTACCCAGTGACAATGAATGCACTGGAGAATAGAATCTTTTAGAAATTCCCACCTTCTGGTGCGGTGAGTAATCATGAATAATCAGCAATGGTGGAGATGGACTTTGGCATGCATGGTGATAACGATGATGTTGATGATAGCGATTACGACGACAATGATGATGTTAAAACATCCAATGGAAGAACATAGTTACTTTACTTTACTTAATCCTCTCTGTTCCCTGTGGGACATAAGGCAACAACAATTCCTCTCCATTTATCCCTATTTTGTATGATGTGTTGTGCCTCACCCCGAGTTACTTTTACCTCACTGAGCTCAGCCATGACAGTTTTGTGTCAGGTGGTGTTTTCTTTGCCAGGTGTTGTCCACTACAAGGCAACCTTGGCAATATGAACCTGATCCATTCTAGTTGCAAACATGATCCAGCCATTGGAATCATGTTACTTTGTAAACATAGATTATGACCAATAACTTTTGTCATTATTTCATTTTCTGTAACAGCGTCCTTCTGATGACCAGGCAAGCTTCATAGGTAAAACAGAATCTTCTGTCACCAACATCAGTCAACAAAACACCAAAGATGAAGGACACCCTATTTCAACAAGCCACAAAAGAGGTCATGGTACAGAATCTGCAGCCAGCCAAACTACTTGTATGGAAGGAAACACCAAGAATGAAGAACAAGCTTCAAATGTAACAAGTTCAGAAGAATCTCATCCCCCATCTGGACTGCAGGAAGACAAAACAGGAGCACCTCATTCTTTTAGCATCAAATCTAACTTTGAAAAGAAGGAGTTGGTGGATCACATAAAAGGAGTTATTTATGGAAACTGCATTGGAGATGCCATAGGACTGTTGACCGAGTTTATGAGTAAATCAGAAGCTGCCCATGTGAGTTGATGTAATTATGGCTTATAGGTTCATTTGAGATATATTATCAGAAAATTTATTATAAACATTGTGATTGGCTGAGAGTAGGCCAATTTATCATTTATAGTTTGATTTAATTTGCACTACAGTGCAATTTAATGTGTGTCTGAGCATCTGGCATAATATTAACTATATGATAAATGAGTAATCACATGGAATCTGAAGTACCGGTAAATAAAGATTTGTACCACTCATGATATTTGAAAATTCTTCAAACTGAGAACTTTCCAAATATTACTGGGAAATACTGTTTAGATAGTAAGAGTCTTAAGTAAAGGTAGAGAATCCCATCCTGCCAATGCGTCAGCCAGCGTGTTGGCCCATGAGTTAGTGACACATTACCCACACATCACCAACACACTACCTAATGAATGCAATAACTGACCCTTAACCAATACGTCAGCAGACACACCACCAATCCGTTAGCTGATACACTGTCTATGCGAAAGCTGAAAACAAGAACAACCTGATAGGAAAGGACGAAAATCATGTGAAATCTGAAACCACCAGTTTGTATATTGTAAGACATAGTCAGAGCACAGTACACCTTGGCATTAAAATTGTGCAGGGAACAATTTGAATCCTGGGCCAGGCAGGCAGGTGGTAACAAATTTCTGAATCATTTGTTTTAGATTTATGGTAAATCAAATGGTGTAAAAGAGAAAGTGATGGACTTTGAGGAAAGAGAAAAGAAAGAGCCACATTTAGAATATGGCATGAAAATTTATGACTTGCATCGAAGCAGATGGGAGACTGGAGACTGGACTGATGATTCTGATCAGATGATTTTGATCTTACGTTCGCTGTTAGACAACGATGGCAAGGTTAGTCTGCATGTATTCACCAGCAGGGCTGACATGAAGAGTTGAAGTAGAAGGCGGATCAGAAATAGTACATGTAGATGGGGGTGTATGATTATTGTAGAGACCACTCCCCCCATTTTTTTAGGACACATATGGGAAGATATACACTACCTTTAATAAAAAGAGCTGGAAAGACCAGATCATTGGTATTGGTCATTATGCATTTAAACATTGAACATGCAACTTTTAGCAACAACTACTTTTTAATTAGTGACTGCATTTTCAGTAGAAGTTACAAATCTCCTTAATTAGTATCTTCTTACTTCTGTCACTGAGTTTTTCCCTTGACTTGCAGATGGAGCCTGTGGATTTTGCCAAAAAGATGAGGAACTGGAGCAGGAAAGGTTTTGCGGAACTTGGGGACATGGGTGGAATGGGTATTGGGCGCACCACATACAGTGTTCTGCACCATCCTAACTTGCTTACTAATCCACATCAGGTATAGAATCAGTGACTAACCCTAGAAAGCGGGTCCCTGTGCAGATACTACAGATTGACAACTCTCTCAGTTGCAAAGGGGCTGTAGAGAGTGAAAATGGGTGCTTTCTTACCTTTGAAAGGGAGCCTGTGGAGCAAGGCTCTGATCTAAGAAAAATTACGGGAAGCCCAAATGTTCCTGTCCATGAAATCCTGGGTCCCCAGACTTGTACGCTTAGTGAGTTTTTCGGTCGCCCGAAGACAAAAGTTAGTCGCCTGTGGCACCCGAGCCCTTCTAGAGCACATCCCTGTGGAGTATGTGGATTCTTAATTTCTTGCTCTGTTCCAGGAAATATCCATATACCTCCCATGTATGGTTTTTTGGTTTGAATGTCTCTTCCCCCCCCCCCCCCCCCAATCCCTGTGGAAAGTTTATATTTGGTCCTTACTTTCCTTAAAAAATTTGGCTTTTGAGAACCCCCTCCCACTTTGAATTTCCAATATCCCTCTTTGGGGTGGGTATGGATATTTTCTGGAACTACTTATTATGTAAGTTAAAGGTTACAGCAAGTTCAAAGAGTGCTGAGAGAAACATACCGTAGATTAGAAAGGACTATTAATTTATTATAATTGTTTATGCATTACATAACCTCTTATAAGCAAACTCTTTGATTGAAAATGAATTTACTAGTAATTAATGGGTGCGATTTATTAAATCCAGGCAGCAGAGTATGTGTGGGAAGAATCTGGTCGCTTTGTTGCTCCAAACGGAGGTGTGATGCGAACTTCTATTCTTGGAATTCATGACTTTGGCAACATCGAGGAAGTAATAAAAAACACCAAGGCAGCATGTAAGGTCACACATGCTGACCCAAGATGCATAGCATCGTGTGTTGCCACGACAACAGCAGTTGCAATGATGTTACAGGGAAAATATTTTGAGAAGGAATCAAACTGTTTTGATGTTGAGGCAATCATACAGGAGGCATATGATTATGCCTGTGCCACACTTGAAACTGTTGAACAGGTGATGCCACATGGCAATGCAAAATATTGTGCTTATTAACTTAGTAGGAGGATATCATGCGGCAAAATATGGATGCATAGTTACATATATAGTCATGCCACTGTCATACTTGAAGCTGTTAAACAGGTGTTGTTACATGTACATATATGCAAATTATTACAAGTACAGTTGGACCCAGCTAATTCGAACTGGGCTGTTTCGAATTCCCCGTCATTTCAAACTCAAAACAATTTTCCTTGGATTTGTCCTTCAGTCATTTACTATCGGTTGCTTAAAACTCCCGTTATTTTCCCCCAAGTGTTCGGAATAACGGGATTCAACTTTACTCATTAACTGATTAGGAGGGCATCATGTGGGAACAATATGCTGTCTAGACTACATGTAGCATGAGAATGGAGAAAAGATTGAAAGGTCAAAAAGATCATAAGGTAGACAATTTGAACGAAACATTTATGTGCCCAACAATACTGTAAGTAATTTAGCACATTGGGTGCATGGTTTCGTTTGTCACCATTCATGTCGACAGTCACATTACATCGGCACATTGGTCATTTGTGGACATTTTGTCAGTTAACTACACTGCATTATCATATAGACATCTTACAGTTGTAAATTTTGTGATCTCTGTATAGCCTGTGAACAGGTTCCCGGCGAGGACGGAAAAAAATATTCGGCGAGCAAAGTGAGTCGACGAGTGCGAAACTGTTTTTTCGCACTCGCCGGGAGCCTGTTCGCGGGCTAGTTTCTGTAATTTAAATTAACAGTCCTCGTTATCTCTTTCTCTTTCTCCCTCTCTCTCTCTCTAGGAAGAGGAATTAAAGCAACACATGTTTGCCAAGTCATTAGATGATCTTGACCTGGATGAAGCTGGGAAAATAGGTTACACATATAAATGTTTAGGTGCAGGATTTTGGTCCCTGAGGCAAAATGACTTCCGAGCGGCCATAGAGGCCGTCGCATTTGAGGTGAGTACATGTCAAAGGCTAAAATAGCTTAAACGTAACTGCAAGAGCCAGCTCACGTTGTACTGGCTAGGAAAATGTCTCCGTTTTACTTAATCGTAACATTTGTACGCCGTGCGGACCTATTTTGTTTGCAGGCCGGGGACGCTGATACTAATGGCGCTGTATCTGGAGCTTTGCTGGGCTGTAAACTGGGCGCCAGTAAATTACCTGACTCTTGGCTCAATGGACTAAAGCATAAAGACTGGTTAGATGGACATATTTACAAGTAAGCTGCCTGACCTTATTATTCAACGAATACGAAATGTCGACAACCTTATTTTCAAAGAGTGGAGGAGCGGTGGTCTCATGATTAGTGCGCTCCATCGAGTGGTCTGGGTCCGAGCCCTGGCCTGGGACATTGTGTTGTGTTCTTGGGCAAGACACTTTACTCTCACAGTGCCTCTCTCCACCCAGGTGTATAATTGAGTACCGGCGAATTTAATGCTGGGGGTAACCCTGCGATAGACTAGTATCGCATCCAGGGCGGAGTAGAAATACTCCTAGTCGCTTCATGTTACGGAAACCGGCATAAGCTCCGGCCTGATGAGCCTCTTGGCTCTTACACAGACTTTGCCCGTTCTCAAAGTAAAACCGAAAATATATTCCGTGGTAATTGCTTCTTTTGCAGAGATTTGTGGATAAGACTACTGAGCACAATCATTACCCATGAGAAAAAAAAAAAAAATGGCGCCACTTTTTCATCCAATCAGAAGTAAAACCAAAGCCAATCGTGTCTCCCTCACACACGTTTTCCCGCGCTTGGCGTCAGCTACACATACATGTATTTACTTCTACTTTTGACTGGTTCACTTGATTGTCTGTGTCCTTTGTGATTGGTCAGAGTGATAACTTTGGTTTTAGTTTTACAACACCCAATTGAACTGAAACTGCTCTGTAAGTGCAAAGCCAGGGAAAGAATTCCATAGAAAATATAAAGACTTCGAGTCCCCACGTGCCAAGAACACAACACTAAATGCAGAACAGTTCAAAGCAGCAAATTATTCTCAACTTAATATTTCATTTTTAGTCCACCTTCAAAACCTCCTACCTAAAAAACGACTCTAACTTTAGTGGCTGCCCTATGGAATTTCTTTGCCACCCTTGTTTTTCCATACCGGAGGATTCCATTTCTTATAAAAGTGCCTTTTCTTTCCTCAGGTTCTTGGCTCTCCTTGGCCTAAATGAATGAAAGGAAGAAAAACTTATTAACTGCGAACGTGTTGTGTAAAATTTTAAATGTGTTGCTATTCACATGTTCCGAGAAAAGAAGTAAAAAAAATGGATATTAGTAGATTTTTAAAATATAGAGAAGCTGCATGTAGATTTTCGTGTTAGAGGTGAATAATTTTTATGTTTTGACAATGAATTTTCGAGCAAGGAGATAATGGATATTTTTTTCCTGGTTGCGAGTAATTTTAAGATGGATATTACTTTAGTCAGTGTTACGAATAAGACCACAGAAGGAACAAATATCAATTGCAAAACTTTACCGTATGTTTATAATACACTCAAACAACTACTTATTAAATGTTTGTTCTACAAAACGCTGCTAAGCTTAAGGCAATAGCAGTTCCTGTATTATGAGATGTACTGCGCTCAGCTTGCGTACGAGATGGAATAAATCAAGCCATATAGTTAGAACGTAGCAAGAAAAAAGAGAGCAATTTAGGCCAATATATATATAAATATGTGATGTACACTTCCCATAGAATCGTTCCATAAGACCCCGTGTACACTACGCTTAAGGAAGTTGAAAAGGCGGTTAGGCCAACCGTCCACACTAATCCGTCACGAAAATGGAACTTTTCGAAAACGCTCTTCAATCCAGAGGAATTTGGAAACGCCGGCCTTGCGATTTGGTGTGGACGAAAAACATTTTGAAAACGGAGCTTTTCAAAAACGATGACGTCACGATGATCATGTGATTTTCCTGACCGAGTTTTCCACAAACACAAATCCAAAATGACCGGTGATTGTTGCGTTTTTAAATTTCTCCGGCGTAGTGTGGACGGAAAACATTTGATGCGTTTTCAGAGTGAAACCTCCGTCTTCAATAAAAATCCTCCGGCGTAGTATGGCTGGAAAACATTTGATGCGTTTTCAGATTGAAACTTTCGTTTTCAAATTTCTCCGGCGTAGTGTGGACGAGACTAAGTTGCAAGTCAAGTGCAACAAAAAATGTAGCTGTGAACATCAAACAAGACACTACTTAAGGCAAATTCCTAGTACTTTGTGTAAGGTAGCTAAAGCCCGTCTTTTTGACAGATAAACTTTAAGGTAGTTTACATTAAAACTACTTACCCTGAATGCGAGCGTCCCTATTGGTAGAAACAGTTACAAACGAACCGTTTGTGATATATTGAGTAAAGAAACAAAATTGTTTCTCTGATCTTTGGTTGACTGAAACTTCGGTTTCTGGGAAAAGTAGAAAAAGAACAGCTGAAGTTTACCTTATTCTCTTACTGAAAGTGGGACTAAGCTTGTCCAAGGCAATTTCTACTATGGTACGCGACATCACGATAATAATTTTCTTATCTGTTCTTATTATTTTTTTTAATTTATTTATTTTATGAACCTGTTTGCTTGGTTTTATCATGACGAAGTGACAGGAAATTAGATTAGGATTACTCCAGGGCCTGACCATGACCGCCGAACACTTATACACCCTTCCCAAATTAAAGTGCTAGTGAACCCCTCCCCACACCTCCTGTCTTTTTTTCCTTTTCTAGGTTACGTGGTGACAATAATAGAGCGCCCTTCCCCGTTAGGTATTTTTTTCAACCTGGTACTCAATCCTTACCGCGCTCATGTGGTCTATCTTGTGTTTTACGTGTTCATGGCGGCAATTTAAAATTGTATTTGATTTTCTCAGAGCTGTTAATTCCGGAAAGAAACTAAGTATGACTTGTGCAATTTCATTTTACACAAATTTTGTTAAACTCTTGTCCTATGAGGACAACGAAGTAGGATGGCAGCGGAAGCCGTTTTGTGCTAATATTCGAGCAACTGTTCTGGGTCGACGTTTCACAACAACAAAATTAAAACAAACAAAGTAAGACAAATGATTTTCTGATTGTCTTCAACTTAATTCTTCTCTAACTTCCACCAGAAGCTTCTGATTCCACACATGGAAACTTATTTTTATATGGATCACGCAAGAAAGGCTTGCGTTACACGTTATCCAAATTTGGTAACTGAGTCACAAAAGTATGCAATTTCACAAAATTCACAAAGGTGTGTGATTTCTCAGAAAAAAGACTCACATTTGGATTGTTGTTTTGCGAGAAAACTCTACGTCTGGAGGATGTATTTGTCAAGATTTTGACAAGAAAGCACGAGAAAGACTTACGACTTATTAGGCCAATAAAATACGATACTGTCTTCAGAAACTGATCTTCTTTGAAGTCTTTAAACTGTTCTTGCCACTAGATTGGTCTTCCGTCTGTTTTGATGATGGCTGCCTTCAGCTCGCGCTTCGTACAAGCCACAATTGCAGAGGATACTCCTGTGGTAAAGCGTAGTCGGCCAAGAACCTTACACACTGCTATTTGTGCTTTCAGAAAAGTTTCCGCTCCTGTTTCTGGGCTCATCTACCAGGAGCTTGCTATTTTCTCGCATTTTCTTGCATAACAGCTTGAAATAACTTTGTTTGATTTCAGTGGTAGCATCACAACTTGAATCTTTGATTCTCTAAAGCGCTGATGTATCACAGGATTATAATGCTGCTTAGATTGATTTTCGTGTCTAATTCATGGAAAAAAAAAAAAAAAAAATCCACAAAAACCCAACGATGTTCTTCGCACAACAACACTGGTCTAACAGTACGATGTCGATGCAAACCATGGCAACGTATTTCTTAGAAATCGCGCAATTTTCCGTACTTTTGTGATTCAGTCCGCAAATTTAGATACGCTGTAACGCAAGTCATCCTAACGTGATCAGCTATATGAAAATAAGTTCCCATGTGTGGAATTTAATAAAAAGTTTAAGACAATCACAAAATTATTTTCATCGCTTTGCTTGTTTTAATTTTTTGTCGTGAAACGTCGAGTCGATCCAGATCAGTTTTGTCCAGCGTGCTATAAATTGACCTAAATACCATTAAATATGCAAATACTCGTGCTTTAATTACCTCTGAGTATCATTATCAGTGATATCATCTAGCCGCAGCAGAATTACACTGGTTTAAATAATTGAAAGGGCTAGTCGCTGGGACTTTTCCCTCCAAGTTATAATTGCCACTCTCTGCATGAACTGTTCGTGGGACAAGTCCCTGCGACCAAACGAAAACCAAACAGATTTTGCTATTTCCCGGAGCAGTAAGTCCTCTCATGTAGACAGACACTGCAAGGGACCGGTTTCCCTACACTAACCCCTTCAAGGACTTGTCAAATGTCTAGTGCTAGCGACTTGTCCCTTCGTCTTTTCATTTTCGGTTTGCAGCCGATAATTACAAGGGACTGCGTACGACAATAAACTTACTGGAAGATGTTCCGGTTTTTCTTACCATAACAATAACATACTCCATCGTACCCAGATGCCGCGCTCCTTTTGGTCAGCACCAAGCATCCTGGTCCCGGAAGTCCGCGATTTATGGGCTTCCTGTCACTCTGCGCATACTCAGAGTCAAGTCTAACAAATCGAATTAGCTAACAAAACGAAACGAATTCTCTGCGCGTGCTCAGAAAATCGGGTCCATTCATTCTTAGTGCTGACCAAAAGGAGCGCGACCGTTTTTGATATATTAAAATTCAGCTTGGCAGTGAAGCTTAGAGGACACAAACAAAGGAAATTGAATGACCATGTTTATTCATTTCTTTTGTTTGTGTCTTCTAGGCCTCACTATCAAGCTGAATTTTAATATATCGAAAGTGGCGTATTTCAAACATTTTGCTGTTCGTGTATTTCCGAACGAGGGGATTGATTTGGAAACGTAAGTAGAGCTGGCCTGCTATATAACCATAATATTCCGTTTCCTCTTGCTGTCCTCGAGCAGAAACAGGAAGAGGTAGAAAAGTAAGTAGGAAGCGATGAAAAGAAGCCGCGAGAAGAGCGACAAAAAAATTGTCTCGCTCATTTCAATGTCAATTCACAATGAAGGAAGGAAGAAAACGTCTGGATCCAGGACAACATTGAGGCTTATCTTAGTTCTGTTGTTTCAACTATATAGCAACAGAGAGTTTTCTCTTTTATGTCTTTTATGTCTTAAATCGTTTCTGTTCAGATCAGTTCAGCTATAGAAACAAACTTTTACTGCGAATTTACTGTGAAACTAACTGCAAATTGTATCATAAACGACTCCATTTTATGATGAGGTGAGCTCGAGCAGTATACCCATTTGGAATGTCTCGTTATCACTTTCAAATTCGAAACCTACTGGCTGCTCCACACCTGCAAGGCAACCCACCAAGCACGATTTCGCCGTTTCCCTTGCACTTGAATATTCAGTGCTCGCTTCGATCGAGTCAAACACTAATACGGTGAAAAAGCTGTTCTGGATCGAAGTCTTTCCACAAAAAGTTAAAACAAGCAAAGCAACGCTAATAATTTTGTGATCGTCGTCAACTTTATTTAATTTTATATTCAGCTCACATGGAAAGTTACTTTCGTTTAGATCTCTCAAGGAAGACTTCCGTCATCATGAGCGTATCCAAGATGCAAAATCACGTGATTTCTGAGAAAAAGAGTCACATTTGAAGTGTTGTTCTGCGAAGAACATCGTTACGTGTTTGTGTAATTCTTGCAAATTATTTGGCCACTGAAATACGATTCTGTCGTCAGACATTGATCTTCTTTGAAGTATTTTTAAAAACTGTTCTTGCCGCTACCATCGGACTTCCATCTGTTTTGAAAATGGCAGTCTGTAGCTCGCACTTCGTACATCCCGCAATTGCATAAAATGCTACTGTGTTACACTGCTATTTGTGCTTCTCAGAAAGTTACCGAACCTGTTTCTGGGTTCATCTACCAGGAGGTTGCTATTTTCTCACATTTTCAACAGCTTGAAATAACTTTGTTTGGTTTGCCTTGCGGCCCTTCGGTGGTAAAAATCACAATTTAAATCTTTGATTCTCTAAACCGCTTATGTAGTGCTGTTCAGATGGATAATATTGCACTTTCCTCGTGCTGAAATATTCACACCCAGGGGACCCTAAAATCGGTTATTTTAGCACACGCTACCATGGGGAAATCAACGAAGCAGCCATGGCAGCCAATATTGGTTAAACACTTACAGTAAAAACCGCGTATAAGAACCTAGAATTTTCCAGATCAGGCATGCAGACCAGGTTCTTATATTTTAGGGTCGTTTCTCACAATTCAGGCTGATTAGGTTCTTAATAGGTTCCTATTTCTCAGAGGAACACCAATACATTTCTATATTTTATTTCATAAGATATTTAAATTTTGAATTGTTTGTATTGCACTGTAGCTTTATGGAAAACATATTTCTAGTGAAAATCCAAAAAAAAAAAAAAGAAATCAAAGGAAACCAATACACTATAACTTTTTGTCAGACGTTTCTCACACAATTAATTCCAGAATTTAGACCATCAAAATTGGAGTGAATTTTTTTGAATAAAAACCCATTTTTCTTTATCAGGCTGAACAGGTTCTTATATATTTGGGTATTTGAATGAAAAATTTCAGCCTGTAGGTTCTTAAATCTCTAGGTTCTTATCTGATGCTGGTTTTTACTGTACTTGCTTTCCCTGTTGCTATGCTTTGCCTTTGGAACTCTTTAACATAAAAGCACACATCAGTCATAGTGGCCAAGAAACTTTCCTCTCACAAACCATTTATTCGAGCTCCAATTTCCAGACTTTCGAGGCTTGCTCGAACAAAAACATTCTGCCATACGACATGATATGATCTGCGAAAATCACCAATACATATCAGCAATCCCTTATTAAAAGTTGCTTGACGTGGCAACCAGTCACATTAGATCAACAGCAGGCAATGTTACCGGGCTTATAACCACGAAGCTGGTTGGGAACAGTTTAAATTACAATGAAGGTAAAGTATGACTTCATCCTCGGCAAGGTGAAGAAATGCTCCAAGAAAGACCAAATATACCTCGTTTTTTCTTTTTTGGAAGTTTCTATTGTAAGTTTAAAATTATAATCTGCATATATTTATAAATCGTGAGTTGACAATACAACTGTAATTGAAAAATGATGGTTAACGTTGTCACTTTGCAGAAAACTTGCTTGTAGACAAATATTTAACGGAATATACGTATGAGACTTCATTAGCCCTGACAAGTTGTGATCTGATAGTTAAATATTTGTGACTTTGCTTTTATTAAAGACGTTCTACTTAAAAAAACTATTTTTGTTCCTTTAACAAAACACTATGGTAAGGTTAACACCCCATTAATAAAAGCCAAACCTGATAGTTACCCTGAAACAAGGATATTACCAGTACCGGACTAGAAATTCTAGGAAATCGAAAAGTGGTTCTGAAATGTGGTAATATAATGGCTTTTTAACACTTTAAGGATGTATCAAATTCAGTTTTCTACCTTAACAATAAATGCTACACTGCAAAACAATGTCGGTTTACTGGGGACAGTCCTGAACTGGTTCAAAATGTATTTGTCTAACAGAGGTCAGCAGATATCCATCAGTGGAACACTCTCTAGATGCTTCAACCTGGATTACCGGGCACCTCAAGGTTCTTGTTTCGGACCAATACTACTTATTATTTCAGTTGTTCGATGTTATAGGAAAACATCTACCACATGTACATTGCTTTACTGACGACACTCAGCTTTATTTAAGCTTCTGAGCCAAGTCAAGATGTTGAAGTGAGAAAAATGGAAAGGTGTATTGCACATATTCGAAGGTGGATGATTAATGATAGACTCCTACTTAATGATGGCAAAGCGAAGGTGTTAATAATAGGAACACGGGATCAGCTAAATAAGTTAGATTGCTGCATTTGTTTACGCATTGGTTATAATGAAATTACTCTGTCACTGCTGTGCTTGAAAATTAGGAGTCTAGTTTGGTGAAAAAATGTCCACACATATCACCAAGGTATGCAGGAGTACATTCACCCTCTCTAGAAAACACGAACACATCACACCTATTTTGTTTAATCTCCACTGGCTTCCTGTTAACTATCGTATCATCTTTAAAATTCTACTCATCACGTACAAGGCCCTAAACGATCTGGCACCTTCATACGTTCGTGATCTTCTCACTCCTTACACTCCGTCTCGTCAGCTACGTTCACCTTCTAAAGAACTTCTTTCCATTCCGCACTTCAATTTGAAAACATATGGCGCAAGATCTTTCTCTGTAGCAGCTCCTACACTCTGGAACACTCTTCCGTCTGACATCAAGAACAGCTCCTCAGTGTCCCTTTTTAAACATAAACTAAAAACGTTCCTTTTTAAGAAAGCATTTTTATAACTTTTTAGCGACACTTTTTTATTTTTACTTTGTTTGTCTTAAGTGTTTTTAATATTTCTAACTGTAAAGCGCTTTTGAACTTTTAGGATATTGGCGCTATATAAATATTTTATTATTATTATAATTATTATTATTATTATTCTTTAATTTATAAAATATTAGAAAAATTGCGAAATAACTATCTGAGGATAGTCTGTGTCCATGCCTTTATTACCTCTTGACTCAGCTATGGACTTCCCAATGTGCAAATGTCTAAGCTACAGCTTGTCCAAAATACAGCTATTACACTTATTCTGTCGAAGACAACCTATTGCTCTGGACAGAAACTTGGAGGAGACTGTCTCTCAGTGCCGCTGAGCTTTTGTCACTAACATTACTGGGATGGTGGGAGGCGCAGTGGCCTCACGGTACGGTTAGTGTACTCGTCTCTGGATCGAGCGGTCAGGGTTCGAGTCCTGGCCGGGGACTTTTTGGGCAAGGCACGTTACTCTCGCAGTGCCTCCTTCCACCCAGGTGTATAAATTGGTGCCAGTGAACTTAATAGAAAGGGGAGATGCTTATACTACTACGGAAATAAAGGAATCCCACTTTTTGTTATGTTGAACAAGTTTACCATTTCGTTTGGCAATCAACAATTCTATGTTAAGAGTGGCTTTTAATTTAGCCTTAAAAACATCTAAAGATGGTTTTGTATTATAGAGCTTACACCTATAGATGTAAAACATTGCACGAGAATGTGGTTAATTACTTCAAACTCTTTATCAATATCAAATTTACCAAACAAAACGTCTTTGAGTGAAAAATTTAATTCGCTTTTGTGGATGGCCAGCCATAATAACATCTCTTTCCAAAAGACCTCGGTGGTCTTTTAGAAAAACAGTAAATACTCGAGGGACTCTTCTTTAATCTTACAGATTAAAGGTACATAATTTCGTCGAGTCGTTGATGGATTTTTAGTAGTTTACTGTTTGAAACCATTCAATTTTTTTGATCAACTGTTAAGAGCTTTGAGGAAGTTCACTCGAAAATTGAGCCCCGTCGAAATGTTTTTTTTTTTCTTTTTTTTTTTTTTTGATGTAGTACTAGAGGTAAATGAAATGTATAGAAGCAATTTAAAAACTGTCGGTAAACAAAGGCCTAGGGAGGCGT
Organism: Orbicella faveolata; assembly: GCF_042242905.1. Taxonomy (NCBI): domain Eukaryota; kingdom Metazoa; phylum Cnidaria; class Anthozoa; order Scleractinia; family Merulinidae; genus Orbicella; species Orbicella faveolata. The sequence goes on along the minus strand of NW_028301578.1, from coordinate 12,282,023 downwards.
GGTGACCTCGCGGTTAGTGCGCTTGTCTCCAAATCGAGCAGTCCGAGCTCGAGCCCTGGCTGGGGGCATTGTGTTTTGTTCTTGGGCAAGACACTTTACTTTCAGTGCCTCTAGATCTCCACCCAGGTGTATAAATGTGTACCGGCGAACTTAATGCCATGGGTAGCCCTGCGATGGACTGGCATCCCATCCAGGGGGGAGTAGAAATATTCCTAGTCGCTTCATGCTACATAAACCGGGATACCCTTGGGCCTGATGGGCCACTTGGCTCGTATGCAGACTTTAACTTAAACAAGTGCCTGGTGCACTATACGTGGTCATTCTAGTAGTGTGATAACTTATTCTTATGAAATTAATAACATTTCCCTAAACCACCTCCATATCTATAACGAGGATCAATATGTATATGTATGGGGTCAATGATTTGATTATTTAGGCAATCGACCCTTTTAACATGTTTATGCACAAACAGAGTAAAACATCATAAGTAAAACTTTGTTTTATATTTAAAGGTCTTGCGGAGTTTTTGTAGTTCATCATCCGAAATAGCAGATGGCATTCTTTACGAGGTTTCTTGAATGGATAGTGGGGAGCGGGCCTGTGGTGGAAGAAGAGATACCAGCTGTTCAGGTGAATCACACTCAAGGATTCTTATATTTCATACTGGTGTTAGCTTATTTGCATCACATCTAGTTCGTGACAAAATCCATGTCTTACCCAAACTTCAATCTATTTGTAATAACTGGGGTTATTTTTACGTTGCTCCGATAAAGGGAAGACCCACGTTTGGTAAAAAAGCTGATTGAAAACGCTTGTTATGATCCAGAAAAAACGGCATCGAAACACCTTAACACGAAAAATATACTCTGATAACTGGGAAATGGGCTTAGCTTTTAAATGATAGCTGAAAAATCAGTACAAATTTAACAAAAAGCTGAGATTCCAGAACCCCCGGCCCGTCCACACCCTGAAGGTAGAACTGTTAATGTTGGGCGCCATTTCAAGAATATCGACACTTGCAAACACTTGACACTCCTTTCCTCGGAAGGCCCGATATCTATATTCTGTTCTAATTATGGCCATGATTATATTTTAGAGGGACACTTGTTATCCCAATGGAAAAAAAAAATGGCTGCATCATATCTTACTATGCTAAAGGACAAGGCAGAGTTGACATTCCTGAAACCTTAAACCCGTGGCAAGTGCTGGATCTTCATTCGTTTAACGGGCCGTCTCGTGTGGAAATCGAGCAAGCTTTTGAGGGGAGAATGACCCAAAAAGTGCGCCAGAATCGTGCAATGGCAACTGTAGCCTACCATATGCTCACGTCACCAGGAAGCAGGTACGTGGAAAAATGTGGCTTGGACGAGTTTGCCATCACAAATTCTGACCACTTCGTGTTAGCAGCATGTGGGCATACAAGAGCGCTTGCTTCCGAGATCAGGTCTGGAAAAGATCTTCTAAAAGATAACGATGAACGCACTCGGACATTGCTATACATCGCAAGCAGGTCAGGTTTCTATGACATGTGCGAGTTACTCCTAGATGAAGGCGCATCTATCAATGCAGTCCAATCTACTGGTAGCACGCCCCTTCATGGTGCAGCATACTACCGTCATGCACTTGTTGTTGGGCTTTTACTCCAGCATGGTGCGAAAACAGACATACAAAACGAGGCTGGAAATACTGCCCTAGACGAAAGTGCTACGCCCGAGATACGGAGACTGATTCAAACCACATCGGCGGACAAAATTTTGTCTTCTACCGCAGAGCTCAGAGGTAAGTGCCTTGTAGACAGAGTGCGACTAATAAAGTACCAAGAGGAAGTCGTAGCTAAGGAACTCATACGTGATCAGAGCATCCTTGACGAAGGCACGCGAGCCCAGTGGGATGATATTTGCCGCTACTGGGACCTAGCATGGCATGGTACTCGACTTAGACATCTGGAGTCCATCATAAAGAAAGGCCTTCTCCCCGCTGGTTCAAATGGTATCATGCCAGAAGAGGGCCACTTCAAACTCAACAAAGCGTATCTTGGTATCGCTAGCTGGGCAGCAGCGATTTTCCTCTCCCCATGCATTTTTTACTCATCTCATGAAGCGTATTCGGAGCGAGTCATCTCCGAATCCCAGGAATGGTGCGTCCTCGTGAAAGCCTACTGCAAACCTGACAGCTACAAATCATATAGATCCACGGTTCTCAACTTCGAGTCGACATCTCCTGACCCTGAAATGCGTGTGCCTGTCGAAGACTTGCGCGTTTTGCGCGTCGAGTCTGCGCGCAACGTTGTCGTCTGTTCCCTGATATTCGTGCGGAGCAGCTTTCTTGAGGATAAACACATAAACTTGGAAGAGAAAATGAAAATCTTGGGCCAAGAAAAAAAATCGCCATCTCGGTGCAGTGTATCTTGAGACTCCGAGTACGAAACGATTGTAAAATGTTTTCTTTCGATTCTTATAATTGCATCGTTGGTGTACACTGGAAACGAAGTAGAAAATAGAACCCTACACATAAATAACTTATTCCTTCGGTATTTTAACCCCCCCCCCTACCCCCCTTCTTGGGGGCTATTATACCCTATAATGGTCTATACGGGGAGACTCCGCCCAAAAGGGGTAATTTTTCGGGCTCTAGGCAAATAAAAGTTTAGTGATTGAGTTAAGGTATATGAAAAGTTAGGAAAATCTGTCATTTAGTTATTTTAAAAGACCTTTAATTAAAATAATTATTTCGAAGACAAGCACCTTATGGCTGTATCATTTCATTTTTTAGGCTCTACATGAAAATAACAATTAAGAAGAACACTTCTTTTGGCGATTTATTTATAATAAGGGCCAGCTATGAAAGTGTATGAAAGGAGAACCGTTTTTCAATAAATCGTATACGAAAGGGGTACCTTTTCTGGCAAAATATTGTACAAAAGGATAAAAGGTTGAACCTCGGAGTGGGTCTCCCCGTAGAGAATTCCTCCTTCCCCCGGGATTTCCACTTTTGAATTGAATTTTAGTGCATTCTGCTTTTAGTGCTTAGTATGCAGTAGGCTATTGTGTAATGTGGAATGATATACAATTGGACCCCTCTAATTCGAACTCCAAACGTTTTCCCTTGGCCCTTCATTCATTTACTATCGGCTATTTCGACCTAATTTTCGCTTCCTCTGAGAGTTCGAAATTGTGGGGTTCAACTGTATATAACTGATTTCAAAGGACTACTGGCCTAAAACTACCAACAATTACATGGACATTTTTGCTTTTTCACTAGGCATATCGTAGGTCAACTCGGGTCACAACCTAACCACGGTCGAACGCAAAAATTCAATGCCACTCCTGGTTTTCCTGGCCTCGAGGTTTGTAAGGGTTGGAAGCGAAAATATGCAAATTACAAGCCGGTAAAGCAGGTGAACAACAATCTTAATTTCTCTATGTATATGCGGTTTACAAAGCTTAACTTTTTAGTGGCTGTCTTAATTATGATTAAATTTGGCTAAAATCTCCAGGAGATGGGAAATTACGTGGCAATTTTGGTGGGAACAACGGTATAAATTGCGCGCGCCTGATGCATTTGGCTGCCTTAAAACCCTAATCAGCCTCCGTAATTTTCGATGCCGTCGAAATTATTGGTGTTGCATGGTGAGGCAAAATCTTGTTGCTTTACTGTAAGTTGTGTTCCTGAAAGTGTGTTTAATTATCTTAAGTAGTTTCACAGCGATTTCAGTGTGGCTGACTAGGGCATTTACAGGGTCACAACAGTCTTGTCCCTAAAGTACGCTTTCTTGTTGTCAATATTATCGTGAGCCTGCCATAATTTCTCAAGTCTGATTACTTTTAGAACGTACACATAGTATCGGAAGAGACTTTATATCAGGTCTGGTCAGGTGCTGATCAAAGGAATAGCGTCGAGTTTTCGAAACGAGACTGAGGTCGCAAGCAAAAATATAGACTTACAGTTTAGCTGGCACACATTGAAAGGGTTGAGCGTTCTTAACACTTATATTAAGTTAAAAAATTATTTGCTAGTTACGTTTTTGCAATGTGCTAAGCAACTTTACCTTCGACAGTCAGAACGAAGCTGAATGCACGTAATATTTTAATTTTCTAGCTTTTTCTTCGTTCAAGGGAAAGAAATCAGACAATTGACAGTAGTATTGTCTCGCACTGCTTTTTAACATTTTTAGACCTAAATAGGAAATGAACTATACTCTGCATTTATCAATTCATTTCCCTGTTCTTTTTGATGTTATTCAGTGCATTTATGTAAGGAATAATACTTTGCATGTTTTGCCAACTTACGCTTAGCTTACATTGTTACAAATTAAAAATAAACTACAGCACTTGTGGCCAAAAAATTGTCAATGGAAATGTTAATTTTCTCTTGCCCAGGAAACTGAAAGCTCCGCCAAAGCAACTAAGTCACTCACACCAATACATTACTTAATTCCATGTTTAGTACAGGTAATGTAATAATGCAAATATGCGTAATGCCAAAGGTGTAAAAGTTTTAAGAGACGTCTCTGTAAAAACCAACCACTGATTTTACTTCGAAAATTCGATTTTTCTCATAAGCTGGGATTTCGAAGCCCTCACCTAGTCAATCACTAAAATGAGTTTTATCTGATTAAAAATTCTAATTGAACTTTTCTAGGATTAATTGAAGTTCGGTCCGCTCGACACAAGTTGAATGCCTGCCGAAACTGGAAAAATAGCACATATTGCCGGCGCTCTCAAAAACTTAATATTCGCTCAAAAGTCTCAATTCTTTTTTTCAATTATAGATATATCATAGCTGTTTGTTTAGCCGCGTTGTAATTACAATTCAATGTTGTTCCTTTAACGGTTAAAAGAAGATTTCCTACCCATTAAATCGAGTTTTGAGCCAAACACGAAAATAGCTCTACTTTGAAGGCACGTTTTAAAAATATGGCACCTGTTTGAAACTGCTGAACTACATGAATAAAGTATAAATGGCCGGCCTTAATTTAAAACAATATTAAAATTTGTCTGCCCACTAGGTTTTCAAAGCTAAGGACCGCTTAAAGTTCCGGAAATTTTGAAAATATTCCAGTGAGTAACTAACATACTCGCCTTCGTAAAGTGCTCCGATAAATTCACGTCGATCTCTTACCTGGCTTCAAGATGAAAGTTTTGGTCCTTTGTAGCGATCCTTGAAACCTAGGTAGCATTAAAACTGCCAGCTTTACCTTCCAGCGGTAGGTTTGTATACAGGGTACATTTATACGTTTCTCATCTGTGTGGAGCGTGACGGTCACATACTTCGATGTTCTTTGTATTACTGACCATTGTTTTCCTCGAAGCCGGTTTAATCATGTAGAGTCCTCTTGAAAGGTTTGTGGGAGCACTCTTTCGGACAACTCTCGGCACAAATACATGTATGAACAGTAAACGGTGATCTGGGGATCCAAGGAAGGATTGATAAATGCCACGGCCATTTTGTGTTTACAACAGGTGTTTCAGTTCCCAATCTTCCCGTGTCACATCATGATTCCAGTATGCTGGAGTAAGCTGTTTCCCAATTCTGGGGGGATTAGTAAAGTGTACGTAGTCTTAGTTACTCCATACACTGTACTACAAGAATTGGGACATAAAAGACCAGCAGTCTTTATGACAAGAAGGGAGCCTGGCTTTGGCACTGCAAAATCAGTACCCAGTGACAATGAATGCACTGGAGAATAGAATCTTTTAGAAATGCCCACCCTCTGGTGTGGTGAGTAATCATGAATAATCAGCAATGGTGGAGATGGACTTTGGCATGCATGGTGATAACGATGATGATGATGATGATAGCGATTACGACGACAATGATGATGTTAAAACACCCAATGGAAGAACATAGTTACTTTACTTTACTTAATCCTCTCTGTTCCCTGTGGGACATAAGGCAACAACAATTCCTCTCCATTTATCCCTATTTTGTATGATGTGTTGTGCCTCACCCCGAGTTACTTTTACCTCACTGAGCTCAGCCATGACAGTTTTGTGTCAGGTGGTGTTTTCTTTGCCAGGTGTTGTCCACTACAAGGCAACCTTGGCAATATGAACCTGATCCATTCTAGTTGCAAACATGATCCAGCCATTGGAATCATGTTACTTTGTAAACATAGATTATGACCAATAACTTTTGTCATTATTTCATTCTCTGTAACAGTGTCCTTCCGATGACCAGGCAAGCTTCGTAGGTAAAACAGAATCTTCTGTCACCAACATCAGTCAACAAAACACCAAAGATGAAGGACACCCTATTTCAACAAGCCACAAAAGAGGTCATGGTACAGAATCTGCAGCCAGCCAAACTACTTGTATGGAAGGAAACACCAAGAATGAAGAACAAGCTTCAAATGTAACAAGTTCAGAAGAATCTCATTCCCCATCTGGACTGCAGGAAGACAAAACAGGAGCACCTCATCCTTTTAACATCGAATCTAACTTTGAAAAGAAGGACTTGGTGGATCACGTAAAAGGAGTTATTTATGGAAACTGCATTGGAGATGCCATAGGACTGTTGACCGAGTTTATGAGTAAATCAGAAGCTGCCCATGTGAGTTGATGTAATTATTACTTATAGGCTCATTTGTGATATATTATTAAATGACAGAAAATTTATTATAAACATTGTGATTGGCTGAGATAAGGCCAATTTATCATTAATATTTTAATTTAATTTGCACTACAGTGCAATTTAATGTGCATCTGGCATAATATTAACTATATGATAAATGAGTAATCACATGGAATCTGAAGTACCGGTAAATAAAGATTTGTACCACTCATGATATTTGAAAATTCTCTAAACTGAGAACTTTCCAAATATAACTGGGAAATACTGTGGAGAAAGTAAGAGTCTTAAGTAAAGGTAGAGAATCCCATCCTGCCACTGCGTCAGCCAACGTGTCGGCCTGTGAGTTAGTCACACAATACTTACACATCACCAACACACTACCTAATGAATGCAATAACTGACCCTTAACCAATACATCAGCAGACACACTACCAATTCGTTGGCTGATACAGTGTCAATGCGACAGCTGGAAACAAGAACAACCTGATAGGAAAGGATGAAAATGTGAAATCTGAAACCACCAATTTCTATATTGTAAGACATAGTCAGAGCACAGTATACATGTACCTTGGCATTAAAATTATGCAGGGAACAATTTGGATCCTGGGCCAGGCAGGCAGGTGGTAACAAATTTCTGAATCATTTGTTTTAGATTTATGGTAAATCAGATGGTGTAAAAGAGAAATTGATGGACTTTGTGAAAAGAGAAAAGAAAGAGCCACATTTAGAATATGGCATGAAAAATTATGACTTTCATCGAAGCAGATGGGAGACTGGAGACTGGACTGATGATTCTGATCAGATGATTTTGATCTTACTTTCGCTGTTAGACAACGATGGCAAGGTTAGTCTGCATGTATTCACCAGCAGGGCTGACATTGAGAGTTTAAGTAGAAGGCGGATCAGAAATAGTACCTGTAGATGGGGGTGCATGATTATTGTAGAGACTATACCCCCCTTTTTTGGGACGCACAAGGGAAGATATGAACTAACTTTAATAAAAAGAGCTGGAAAGACCAGGTCAATGGTATTGGTCACCATGCATTTAAACATTAAACATGCAACTTCCAGCAAAAACTACTTTTAGTGACTGCATTTTCAGTAGAAGTTACAAATCTCCTTAATTAGAATCTTGTTACTTCTGACACTGAGTTTTTCCCTTGACTTGCAGGTGGAGCCTGTGGATTTTGCCAAAAAGATGAGGAACTGGAGCAGGAAAGGTTTTGCGGAACTTGGGGACATGGGTGGAATGGGTATTGGCCGCACCACATACAAAGTTCTGCACCATCCTAACTTCCTTACTAATCCACATCAGGTATAGAATCAGTGACTAACCCTAGAAAGCAGGGTCCCTGTGCAGATACTACAGATTGACAACTCTCTCAGTTGCAAAGGGGCTGTAGAGAGTGAAAATGGGTGCTTTCTTGCCTTTGAAAGGGAGCCTGTGGAGCAAGGCTCTGATCTAAGAAAAATTACGGGAAGCCCAAATGTTCCTGTCCATGAAATCCTGGGTCCCCAGACTTGTACGCTTAATGAAAAAAGTGAGTTTTCGGTCGCCCGAAGACAAAAGTTAGTCGCCTGTGGCACCCGGGCCCTTCTAGAGCACATCCCTGTGGAGTATGTGGATTCTTAATTTCTTGCTCTGTTCCAGGAAATATCCATATCCCTCCCATGTATGGCTTTTTGCTTTGAATCTCTCCCCCCCACTTTCCCACCAATCCCTGTGGAAAGTTTATATTTGGTCCTTACTTTCCTTAAAAAATTGGGCTTTTGAGAACCCCCTCCCACTTTGAATTTCCAATATCCCTCTTTGGGGTGGGTATGGATATTTTCTTGAACTGCTTATTATGTAAGTTAAAGGTTACAGCAAGTTCAAAGAGTGCTGAGAGAAACATACCGCAGATTAGAAAAGACTATTAATTTATTATAATTGTTTATGCATTACATAACCTCTTATAAGCAAACTCTTTGATTGAAAATGAATTTACTAGTAATTAATGGGTGCGATTTATTAAATCCAGGCAGCAGAGTATGTGTGGGAAGAATCTGGTCGCTTTGTTGCTCCAAACGGAGGTGTAATGCGAACTTCTATTCTTGGAATTCATGACTTTGGCAACATCGAGGAAGTAATAAAAAACACCAAAGCAGCATGCAAGGTCACACATGCTGACCCAAGATGCATAGCATCGTGTGTTGCCACGACAACAGCAGTTGCAATGATGTTACAGGGAAAATATTTCGAGAAGGAATCAAACTGTTTTGATGTTGAGGCAATCATACAGGAGGCATATGATTATGCCTGTGCCACACTTGAAACTGTTGAACAGGTGATGTCACATGGCAATGCAAAATATTGTGCTTATTAACTTAGTAGGAGGACATCATGCGGCAAAATATGGATGCATAGTTACATATATAGTCATGCCACTGTCATACTTGAAGCTGTTAAACAGGTGTTGTTACATGTACATGTATGCAAATTATTACAAGTACAGTTGGACCCAGCTAATTCGAACTGGGCTATTTCAAATTCCCCATTATTTCAAACTCAAAACAATTTTCCTTGGACTTGTCCTTCAGTCATTTACTATCGGTTGCTTAAAACTCCTGTTATTTCAAACTGTTTTTTGTTTCCCCTGAGTGTTTGAAATAACGGGATTCAACTGTACTTCAGCTGTATATTTTTAGTCCAGGGCCCCTTTGGATATCAGCCTCGTCGCTGAATGGGCCACCCTGGCTAAATAAAGTTTACCTTTACCTTACTCATTAACTGATTAGGAGGGCATCATGTGGGAAAAATATGTTGTCTAGACTACATGTAGCACGAGAATGGAGAAAAGATTGAATGGTCGATAAGATCATAAGGTAGACAATTTGAACGAAACATTTATGTGCCCAACAATACTGTAAGTAATTTAGCACATTGAGTGCGTGGTTTCGTTTGTCACCATTCATGTCGACGGTCACATTACATAGGCACGCTGGTCATTTGTGGACATTTTGTCAGTTAACTACACTGTACTATCATATAGACATCTTGCAGTTGTAAATTTTCTGGTCTCTGTATAACCTGTGAACAGGTTCCCGGCGAGGACGGAAAAAAATATTTGGCGAGCAAAACGTGCAGACGAGTGCGAAACTTTTTTTCGCACTCGCCGGGAGCCTGTTCGCAGGATAGTTTCTGTAATTTAAATTAGCAGTCCTCATTATTTGTTTCTCTCTCTCTCTCTTGCAAGAGGAATTAAAACAACACATGTTTGCCAAGTCATTAGATGATCTTGATCTGGATGAAGCTGGGAAAATAGGTTACACATATAAATGTTTAGGTGCAGGATTCTGGTCCCTGAGGCAAAATGACTTCCGAGCGGCCATAGAGGCCGTCGCATTTGAGGTGAGTACATGTCAAAGGCTAAAATAGCTTAAACGTCACTGCAAGAGCTAGCTCATGTTGTACTGGCTAAGGGAATGTCTCCGTTTTACTTAATCGTAACATTTGTACGCCGTGCGGACCTATTTCTTTTGTAGGCCGGGGACGCTGATACTAATGGCGCTGTGGCTGGAGCTTTGCTGGGCTGTAAACTGGGTGCCAGTAAATTACCTGACTCTTGGCTCAATGGACTAAAGCATAAAGACTGGTTAGATGGACATATTTACAAGTAAGCTGCCTGACCTAATTATTCAACCAATACGAAATATCAACGACCTTGTTTTCAAAGAGTGGAGGAGCAGTGGTCTCATGATTAGTGCGCTCCATCGAGTGGTCTGGGTTCGAGCCCTGGCCGGAGACATTGTGTTGTGTTCTTGGGCAAGACACTTTACTCTCACAGTACCTCTCCACCCAGGTGTATAAATGAGTACCGGCTAATTTAATGCTGGGGGTAACCCTGCAATAAACTGGTATCGAATCCAGGGCGGAGTAGAAATACTCCTAGTTACTTCATGTTACGGAAACCGGCATAAGCTCCGGCCTGATGAGTCTCTTGGCTCTTATACAGACTTTGCCCGTTCTCAAAGTAAAAACGAAAATATAGTCCGTGGTAATTGCTTCTTTTGCAGAGATTTGTGGTTAAGACTAATGAGCACAATCATTACCCATGAAAAAAAAAATGGCGCCACTTTTTCATCCAATCATAAGTAAAACCAAAGCCAATCGTGTCTCCCTCAAACACGTTTTCCCGCGCTTGGCGTCAGCTACACATACATGTATTTACTTCTAGTTTTGACTGGTCCACTTGATTGTCTGTGGCTTTTGTGATTGGCCAGAGTGATAACTTTGGTTTTAGTTTTACAACACCCAATTGAACTGAAACTGCTCTGTAAGTGCAAAGCCAGGGAAAGAATTCCATAGAAAGTATAAAGACTTCGAGTCCCCACGTGCCAAGAACACAACACTAGATGCAGAACAGTTCAAAGCAGCAAATTATTCGCAACTTAATATTTCATTTTTAGTCCACCTTCAAAACCTCCTACTTAATAAACGACTCTAACTTCAGTGGCTGCCCTATGGAATTTCTTTGTCACCCTTGTTTTTCCATACCTGAGGATTGCATTTCTCATTAAAGTGCCTTTTCTTTCCTCAGGTTTTTGGCTCTCCTTGGCCTAAATGAATGAAAGGAAGAAAAACGTATTAACTGGGAGCGTGTTGTGTAAAATTTTTGATGTATTGCTGTTCAGGCACATATTCCAAGAAAAGAAGTAAAAAAAAATTGGATATTAGTAGATTTTTAAAATATAGAGAAGCTGCAGGTAGATTTTCGTGTTAGAGGTGAATAATTTTTATGTTTTGACGATGAACTTTCGAGCAAGGAGATAATGGATATTTTTTTTCCTGGTTGCGAATAATTTTTAGATGGATATTACTTTAGTCAGTGTTACGAATAAGACCACAGAAGGAACAAATATCAATTGCAAAACTTTACTGTATATTTATAATACACTCAAACAACTACTTATTGAATGTTTGTTCTACAAAACGCTGCTAACCTTAAGGCAAAGGCAGTTCCTGTATTATGAGATGTACTGCGCTCAGCTTGCGTACGAGATGGAATAAATCAAACCATATAGTTAGAACGTAGCAAGAAAAAAGAGAGCAATTTAGGCTAATATATATAAAGATATGATGGACACTTCCCATAGAATCGTTCCATAAAGCCCCGTGTAAACTACGTTTAAGGAAGTTGAAAATACGGTTAGGCCAACCGTCCACACTGATCCGTCACGAAAAAAGAACTTTTCGAAAACGCTCTTCAAACCAGAGGAATTTGGAAACGCCGGCCTTGCGATTTGTTGCGGACGGAAAACATTTTGAAAACGAAGCTTTTCAAAAACGATGACGTCACGATGATCATGTGATTTTCCTGACCGAGTTTTCCTCAAACACAAATCCAAAATGACCAGTGATTGTTGCGTTTATAAATTTTTCCGGCGTAGTGTGGACGGAAAACATTTGATGCGTTTTCAGAGTGAAACCTCCGTCTTCAGTAAACATTCTCCGGCGTAGTATGGCTGGAAAACATTTGATGCGTTTTCAGATTGAAACTTTCGTTTTCAAATTTCTCCGGCGTAATGTGGGCGGGACCTAAGTTGCAACCCAAGTGCAACAAAAAATATAACTGTTAACATCAAACAAGACATTACTTAAGGTAAATTCCTAGTCCTTTGTTTAAGGTAGCCAAAGCCCGTCTTTTTGACAGATAAACTTTAAGGTAGTTTACATTAAAACTACTTACCCTGGATGGGAGCGTCCCTATTGGTACAAACAGTTACAAACAAACCGTTTGTGATATATTGAGTAAAGAAACAAAATTGTTTCTCTGATCTTTGGTTGATTGAAACTTCGGTTTCTGGGAAAAGTAGTAAAAGACCAGCTGAAGTTTACCTTATTCTCTTACTGAAAGTGGGACTAAGCTTGTCCAAGGCAATTTCTACCATGATACGCGACATCACGATAATAATTTTCTTATCTGTTCTTATTTTTTTTTTTTAAATTTATTTATTTTATCAACCTGTTTCCTTGGTTTTATCATGACAAAGTGACAGGAAATTAGATGAGGATTACTACACAAATAACTACACAAATAATTTTGTGATTGTCTTAAACTTAATTATTCTATAAATTCCACCAGAACCTTCTGATTCCGCACATGGAAACCTATTTTTACATGGATCACGCAAGAAACGTTTGCGTTACACGTTATCCAAATTTGGTAACTGAGTCACAAAAGTATGCAATTTCACAAAATTCACAAAAGTGTGTGATTTCTGAGAAAAAAAGACTCGCATTTGGATTGTTGTTTTGCGAGGAAACTCTTCAGGTCTGGTGGATGTATTTGTCAAGATTTTGACAAGAAAGCACGAGAAAGACTTACGACTTATTAGGCCAATAAAATACGATACTGTCTTCAGAAACTGATCTTCTTTGAAGTCTTTAAACTGTTCTTGCCACTAGATTGGTCTTCCGTCTGTTTTCATGATGGCTGCCTTCAACTCGCGCTTCGTACAAGCCACAATTGCAGAGGATACTCCTGTGTTAAAGCGTAGTCGGCCAAGAACCTTACACACTGCTATCTGTGCTTTTATAAACGTTTCTGGGCCTGTTTCTTAGCTCATCCTCCAGGAGCTTGCTATTTCTCGCATTTTCTTGCTTAACAGCTTGAAATAACTAAGTTTGATTTCAGTGGTAGCATCAAAACTTGAATCTTTGATTCTCTAAACCGCTGATGTATCACAGGATTATAATGCTGCTTAGATTGATTTTCGTGCGTAATTCAATAAAAAAAAAAAAAAAAAAAAAAAAAAATCCACAACCACCCAACGATGTTTTTCGCACAACAACACTGGTCTAACACTACGATGTCGATGCAAACCATGACAACGTTTTTCTTAGAAATCAATTTTCCGTACTTTTGTGATTCAGTCTGCAAATTTAGATACGCTGTAACGCAAGTCATCCTTGCGTGATCAGCTATATGAAAATAAGTTCCCATGTGTGGAATTTAATAAAAAGTTTAAGACAATCACAAAATTACTTTCATCGCTTTGCTTGTTTTAATTTTTTGTCGTAAAATGTCGAGTCGATCCAGATCAGTTTTGTCCAGCGTGCTATAAATTGACCTAAATACCATTAAATATGCAAATACTCGTGCTTTAATTACCTCTGAGTATCATTATCAGTGACATCGTCTAGTCGCAGCAGAATTACACTGGTTTAAATAATTGAAAGGGCTAGTCCCTGGGAGTTTTCCCTCCAAATTATAATTTCCACTCTCTGCATGAACTGTTCGTGGGACAAGTCCCTGCGACTAAACGAAAACCAAACAGATTTTGCTATTTCCCTGAGCAGTAAGTCCTCTCATGTAGACAGACACTGCAAGGGACAGCTTTCTCTCCACTAACCTCTTCAAGGAGTCATCACATGCTCTAGTCCTAGCGACTCGACCAATCGTGTTTTCATTTCCGGTGTGTTTTCATTCGTGTTTTCATTTCCGGTTTGCAGCCGATAAATACAAGGGACTGCGTACGACAATAAACGTCCTGGAAGATGTTCCGGTTTTTCTTACCATAACAATAACATTCTCGATCGTACCCAGAGGCCGCGCTCCTTTTGGTCAGCACCAAGCATCCTGGTCTCGGAGGTCCCCGATTTACGGACTTCCTGTCACTCTGCGCATACTCAGAGTCAAGTCTAACAAATCGAATTAGCTAACAAAACGAAACGAATTCTCTGCGCGTGCTCAGAAAATCGGGTCCAATCATTCTTGGTGCTGACCAAAAGGAGCGCGACCGTTTTTGATATATTAAAATTCAGCTTGGCAGTGAAGCTTAGAGGACACAAACAAAGGAAATTGAATGACCATGTTTATTCATTTCTTTTGTTTGTGTCCTCTAGGCGTCACTATCAAGCTGAATTTTGATATATCGAAAGTGGCGTATTTCAGACATTTTGCTGTTCGTGTATTTCCGAACGAGGGGATTGATTTGGAAACGTAAGTAGAGCTGGCCTGCTATATAACCATAATATTCCGTTTCCTCTTGCTGTCCTCGAGCAGAAACAGGAAGAGGTAGAAAAGTAAGTAGGAAGCGATGAAAAGAAGCCGCGAGAAGAGCGACAAAAAAATTGTCTCGCTCATTTCAATGTCAATTCACAATGAAGGAAAGAAGAAAACGTCTGGATCCAGGACAACATTGAGGCTTATCTTAGTTCTGTTGTTTCAACTATATAGCAACAGAGAGTTTTCTCTTTTATGTCTTTTATGTCTTAAATCGTTTCTGTTCAGATCAGTTCAGCTATAGAAACAAACTTTTACTGCGAATTTACTGTGAAACTAACTGCAAATTGTATCATAAACGACTCCATTTTATGATGAGGTGAGCTCGAGCAGTATACCCATTTGGAATGTCTCGTTATCACTTTCAAATTCGAAACCTACTGGCTGCTCCACACCTGCAAGGCAACCCACCAAGCACGATTTCGCCGTTTCCCTTGCACTTGAATATTCAGTGCTCGCTTCGATCGAGTCAAACACTAATACGGTGAAAAAGCTGTTCTGGATCGAAGTCTTTCCACAAAAAGTTAAAACAAGCAAAGCAACGCTAATAATTTTGTGATCGTCGTCAACTTTATTTAATTTTATATTCAGCTCACATGGAAAGTTACTTTTGTTTAGATCTCTCAAGGAAGACTTCCGTCATCATGAGCGTATCCAAGATGCAAAATCACGTGATTTCTGAGAAAAAGAGTCACATTTGAAGTGTTGTTCTGCGAAGAACATCGTTACGTGTTTGTGTAATTATTGCAAATTATTTGGCCACTGAAATACGATTCTGCCGTCAGACATTGATCTTCTTTGAAGTATTTTTAAAAACTGTTCTTGCCGCTACCATCGGACTTCCATCTGTTTTGAAAATGGCAGTCTGTAGCTCGCACTTCGTACATCCCGCAATTGCACAAAATGCTACTGTGTTACGCTGCTATTTGTGCTTCTCAGAAAGTTACCGAACCTGTTTCTGGGCTCTTCTACCAGGAGGTTGCTATTTTCTCACATTTTCAACAGCTTGAAATAACTTTGTTTGGTTTGCCTTGCGGCCCTTCGGTGGTAAAAATCACAATTTAAATCTTTGATTCTCTAAACCGCTTATGTAGTGCTGTTCAGATGGATTATATTGCACTTTCCTCATGCTGAAATATTCACACCCAGGGGACCCTAAATCGGTCATTTTAGCACACGCTACCATAAGGAAATCAACGAAGCAGCCATGGCAGCCAATATTGGTTAAACACTTACAGTAAAAACCGCGTATAAGAACCTAGAATTTTCCAGATCAGGCATGCAGACCAGGTTCTTATATTTTAGGGTAGTTTTTCACAATTCAGGCTGATTAGGTTCTTAATAGGTTCCAATTTCTCAGAGGAACACCAATACATTTCTATATTTCATTTCATAAGATATTTAAATTTTGAATTGTTTGTATTGCACTACAGCCTTATGGAAAACATATTTCTAGTGAAAATCCAAAAAAAAAAAAGAAATCAAAGGAAACCAATACGTTATAACTTTTTGTCAGACGTTTGTCACACAATTAATTCCAGAATTTAGACCATCAAAATTGGAGTGAATTTTTTTGAATAAAAACCTATTTTTCTTTGTCAGGCTGAACAGGTTCTTATATTTTTCGGTATTTGAAAGCAAAATTTCAGCCTGTAGGTTCTTAAATCACTAGGTTCTTATCTGATGCTGGTTTTTACTGTACTTGCTTTCCCTGTTGCTATGCTTTGCCTTTGGAACTCTTTAACACAAAATCACACATCAGTCATAGTGGCCAAGAAACTTTCCTCTCACAAAGCATTTATTCGAGCTCCAATTTCGAGACTTTCGAGGCTTGCTCGAACAAAAACATTTTGCCATATGACATGATATGATTTGCCGAAAATCACCAATACGTATCACTAATCCCTTATTAAAAGTTGCTTGACGTGGCAACCAGTCACATTAGATCACCAGCAGGCAGTGTTACCAGGCTTATAACCACGAAGCTGGTTGGGAAGTTTAAATTACACTGAGGGTAAAATATGCTCCAAGAAAGACCAAATATACCTCGTTTTTTTCTTTTTTTGAAGTTTCTATTGTAAGTTTAAAATTATAATCTGCATATATTTATAAACCGTGAGTTGACAATACAACTGTAATTGAAAAATGATGGTTAACGTTGTCCCTTTGCAGAAAACTTGCTTGTAAACAAATATTTAACGGAATATACGTATGAGACTTCATTAGCCCTGACAAGTTGTGATCTGATAGTTAAACATTTGTGACGTTGCTTTTGTTAAAGACGTTCTATTTAAAAAACTATTTTTGTTTCTTTAACAAAAAAAACTATGGTAAGGTTAACACCCCATTAATAAAAGCCAAACCTCATAGTTACTCTGAAACAAGGATATTACTAGTACCGGACTAGAAATTCTAGGGAATTGAAAAGTGGTTCTGAAATGTGGTAATATAATGGCTTTTTAACACTTTAAGGATGTATCAAATTCAGTTTTCTACCTTAACAATAAATGCTACACTGCAAAACAATGTCGGTTTACTGGGGACAGTCCTGAACTGGTTCAAAATGTATTTGTCTAATAGAGGTCAGCAGATATCCATCAGTGGAACACTCTCTAGATGCTTCAACCTGGATTACCGGGCACCTCAAGGCTCTTGTTTCGGACCAATACTACTTATTATTTCAGTTGTTCGATGTTATAGAAAAACACCTACCACATGTACATTGCTTTACTGACGGAACTCAGCTTTATTTAAGCTTCTGAGCCACGTCAAGATGTCGGAGTGAGTAAAATGGAAAGGTGTATTGCACATATTCGAAGGTGGATGATTAATCATAGACTCCTACTTAATGATGACAAAACCAAGGTGTTATTAATAGGAACACGGTATCAGCTAAATAAGTTAGATTGCAACATTTGTTTACGCATTGGTGATAGTGAAATTACTCTGTCACTGCTGTGCTTGAAAATTAGGAGTCTAGTTTGATGAAAAAATGTCCAGACATATCAGCAAGGTGTGCAGGAGTACATTCTTTAATTTACAAAATATTCGAAAAATTGCGAAATAACTATCTGAGGATAGTCTGTGTACAATTGTCCATGCCTTTATTACCTCTTGACTCAGCTATGGACTTTCCAATGTGCAAATGTCTAAGCTACAGCTTGTCCAAAATACAGCTATTACACTTATTCTGTCGAAGACAACCTATTGCTCTGGACAGAAACTTGGAGGAGACTGTCTCTCAGTGCCGCTGAGCTTTTGTCACTAGCATTACTGGGATGGTGGGAGGCGCAGTGGCCTCACGGTACGGTTAGTGTACTCGTCTCTGGATCGAGCGGTCAGGGTTCGAGTCCTGGCCGGGGACTTTTTGGGCAAGGCACGTTACTCTCGCAGTGCCTCCTTCCACCCAGGTGTATAAATTGGTGCCAGTGAACTTAATAGAAAGGGGAGATGCTTATACTACTACGGAAATAAAGGAATCCCACTTTTTGTTATGTTGTACAAGTTTACCATTTCGTTTGGCAATCAACAATTCTATGTTAAGAGTGGCTTTTAATTTAGCCCTAAAAACTTCGAAATATTTTTGCAGTATAGAGCTTACACCTATAGATATAAAACTTTGCACGTAAAAGAATGTGGTTAATTACTATAAAGTCTTTATCAATATCAAATTTACCAAACAAAACGTCTTTGAGTGAAAAATCTACTAATTCGCTTTTATGGATGGCCAGCCATGATAACACCTCTTTCCAAAAGACCTCAGTGGTCTTACAGAAAAACAATAAATGCTCGAGGGACTCTTCTTTAATTTTACAGATGAAAGGTACATAATGGTGAATCTACAGTCTTGAATTTAAAAGGGGTATTTGTAAAAAATAATACGGTTAAGCAATTTATATTGAGTACTCTCAACTTTGTGTCAAAAGTAACATTGAAGGCTAATGAGTCGATTTCTTTCCAATCCAGGGGGAAGTAGAAATACTCCTGGTCGCTTCATGCTACTGAAACCGGGATAAGCTCCGGCCTGATGAGTCTCTTAGCTCGTATGCAGACTTTACCCTTTACCAATCGATAGACAGGTTAGGGTACTAATATCTTTTACATGGAATTTAGCTTGAGCGGTCCAAGGAATTTCTTTACGGGAACGGAACTCTCTGTAAAGTGTTTTGGAGGAGATGCTTGAAAGATCAAACATCTCGCCCCTTATTGGCACTTGAAACGAATTTTCAATGAAAAGATGCGATTCAACGTGAACACATTTCCCTTGACGGTGGAACAGCAATCATTCAGTATGGCGCTAACCACTCTCATTAAAAGTAAGTATTGACGTGGAGTTTTGTATTGAGGAATTTTTTCACTTCCTAGAAATATATTATCTGTGGAAACCAAATCTCTGACTTTACTTATCCCGCACGTATTGTGAAAGAAGGCATGGTATAACAATTTACCATCACTCAGAATGTATTTATTATTCCACACAAGTTGATTCATTATATCTTCATAAGAACACACTTCCTTCCCTTTGAGAGTGGACCACATATCCAGGCAGTATTTATAAAACCCAGGCATAGCTATGGTAAATTTCGACAATCCTGAAAATGGCACTGCAAAATTAACTTTCCTCCTACTTTTTCCAAATAATAACTCAAGAAAATTTTCCAAGGACCAGCATAATCTTCAATGTTCTTCTTCAAACACATAGTTCTTTGTGCTAGAATAACAAATTCTAAGTCAAGCATCTTTAACCCTCCATACAGCAATGTCATGAATCAAAGCAAACCGTTTTATCTTATCCTTTCCTTTCCAAATGAAATTAAAAAATTCTTTGTTGGCTACGTATATGAGATCATTAGAAACGTGAATAAGGGAAGCTGTAGACATAAATTTGGAATGGCAAATGATTTGACAATTTGTATTTTCCCAATAGGAGTGAGCCTTCTTCATTTCCACATAGTTAATGTTTTGGTCTGGGGGCCTTTGTCCACTTTGAAAAAACACAAAAATAACAATTTGAGGTCATCTATTGTCCTACAAAATGGAGCAATACCATTGGTTGCTATGCGAAGCAAAGAATTGTGATTGGTTCAGGGAAATCACCCCACTGTCAAACTTGAATCGAGCATCGCGTGTCGTGGAATAGAAACTTACAGCGAAAGCAGAGTTCAGCTTTGAAATTAGTTCTACAAATCTTACACAGAATGCTAGGATGGTCAAGTCCATTTTTAACTTGTGAATTGCGACAGCAAGTTAACACGGCCAAGTTACAAGTTATTGGTGGTGTGAAGATTATGCGAATGATATGCAAATGAGGGGTCGGTACTCATCTGTTAAGTTTTTGTGCTATTTCTTCCTTGCTTGATCTATATGAAATTATATAATAACCCAAGTTATTGTCGCATTTTGATTGGTTCTCGCCTATGATCTATTAGAGGACAGACGCACGATTGAAGTCATCATTTCAAAGCTTTTCCCTCTGTATTTAAAATGGCGGAAAATTTTGAAAATTTAGATACTATTTTACGTGACTGGGAAAGATAAGGTCCAAAAACGTCTTGCCAAGGCATTGAAAAGGTGCGAGAGGCTGGAAGAAGAAAGAAAAAGCCGTTTGTTTTCCAGAAAATGACTCAGAAAAAATACTCGAGCAGTCACAGTCGGTAGTCAAGCGAGACTAAACCAAACACAAAATTGGACTTGAAATTAGTTTAGGTAAGAAGCCATTGCTTTGTCTCGAATTTAACAAAACCGGTAAGCAAAATGTTTATGTCATTAATTTATTTAAAAAATTCAACTTTTCTTAGTCTCAAAATGATTGTTGACACAGTTTGATTGCAGGAATTAAACATCAAAACATCATCAGTTTAAATAAACACATAAGCTTAAGTTTAACCTTGTTTTCCGACGCAAATTAATGTTCCAGTCCGTTCCAGGGCACAGAGGCGAGAAAAGTAGAGCTCACTACAGCTCACAGCCAACTGTATCCCAGCTATAAGGTGTCTCCGACAATATATCAAACTGATTTGAGAATTAACAACCACAGAGGACATAAATTTCCACCGTCACTAACACTCGTTTCATGCAAAACTCGAATCGAATGGCCTCCAGTGTTGACCGTAACCGCAAGTTTTCCAATCGCATTTTATCAACTCCTGCAATATTCTAGACAACATCCAAACTTTTCGGCTCACAGGGCTGCTCTGATGACAAAAAGTGACTTGACATTTCAGCATTTTCTTTAAGACTTGTAGATTTCGCAGTTCAATTCTGCTTTCGCTGTAAGTTTTCAATCTTGGACTCAAGTTTGACAGTGGCGTGATTTTCCTGGACCAACCACAATTCTTTGCCACGCATGGCAACCAATGAGATTGCCTCATTTTGCATAGACAATGGATTACGTCAAATGGCTTTTTCTCCTGTTCGCCAAAGTGGGCAAAGGCTGGCTTTCGAGTTATGTTGAAAGATTTTAAAATAAAAAAGCTCTTTCTGTTGTTTCTTTATTATATAAAACAAACAGATTCCATATTGCCGTGCGTCTGTTCAGTAATAGATCACAGAAGACGTCAAAATGTGGCAAGAACATCAGTGACACACTCGGCTATCGCCTTATGTGCCACTTATTTGTTCTTACCACATTTTGACGTCATCTGTGATCTATTACTGAACAGACGCACGCAACAGGGAATCTATGTGTTAATTATAAACTTTCCATGTGTGGAATTTAATGAGGGTTAAGACAATCACAAAATTTTATTATGTGCATCACTTTGCTTCTCTTAAATTTTTGCTGTAAAACGTCGATCCACAAAAGTTTTGTCCGACGTATTATAGTAACATGAACAAGAAAAGTTACATATTCACACTAAATAACGAGAGTACTCGTTAAATTTTCAGCAGTTTAGTGCCCTATTGTAGATTAAATAGAGGACATGTCGGCTTCTGTGTATTGTGCAACCCTCAATCTGTTTAAGAGCTAAATAGCTATTTGATCATCTTTAAATTTGAACCAGCTCTATCATCTCTATCATCACACAATTAAAATCCAGAATTTAGACCATCAAAATTGGAGTGCTTTTTTTGGAAGGCGCGGTGGCCTCATGGTTAGTGCGCTCGTCTTCGGATCGAGCGGTCCGGGTTCGAGCCCTGGCCGGGGACATTGTGTTGTGTTCCTGGGCAAGACACTTTACTCTCACAGTGCCTCTCTCCACCCAGGTGTATAAATGGGTACCGGCGAATTTAACGCTGGGGGTAACCCTGCGATGGACTAGCATCTCATCCAGGGGGGAGTAGAAATACTCTTAGTCACTTCATGCTACAGAAACCGGGATAAGCTCCGGCCTGATGGGCCACTTGGCTCGCATGCAGACTTTACTATCATCGTGAACTTATTAAAAAAATGTTTTTGCTTGCTAGGCCGAGCTTGCTGAGATAAATCGCCCACAGCAATAACGTCTCTACCAGCAAATATTTTTACGTCCGCGAACCTCCAGCAATTTCGTCCAGTCGTTGATGGATTTCTAATAACTTGAAATCATTCATTTTTTTTTTTGATCAACTGTTAAGAACTTTTAGAAAGTTCACTCGAAAACTGAGCCTCGGCGAAGTGTTTTTTTTATGTGTTACTAGAGGTAAATTAAATGTAGAGAAGGCCTAGGGAGGCGTGGTGGCCTCGTGGTTAGTGCGCTCGTCTCCAGGCCGAGCGATCCGGGTTCGAGCCCTGGCTGGGGACATTGTGTTGTGTTCTTGGGCAAGACACTTTACTCTCACAGTGCCTCTCTCCGCCCTGGTGTATAAATAGGTACCGGCGAACGTAATGCTGGGGGTAACCCTAAGATGGACTAGCATCCCATCCAGGGCGGAGTAGAAATATTCCTGGTCGCTTCATGCTACGGAAACCGGCATAAGCTTCGGCCTGATGGGCCACTTGGCTTTTATACAGACCGTGGTAATTGCTTCTTTTGCAGAGATTTGTGGTTAAGACTGAT
Source organism: Orbicella faveolata (assembly GCF_042242905.1). Classification (NCBI taxonomy): domain Eukaryota; kingdom Metazoa; phylum Cnidaria; class Anthozoa; order Scleractinia; family Merulinidae; genus Orbicella; species Orbicella faveolata. Next base: position 12,259,423 of record NW_028301578.1, on the reverse strand, counting down.
GAACAGAATCATTACCCATAAAAAAAAAACTGGCACCACTTTTTCATCCAATCAGAAGTAAAACCAAAGCCAATCGTGACTCCCTCACACACGTTTTCTCGCGCTTGGCGTCAGTTAAATATATTGACTTCGAGCTTTGATTGGTTCACTTGATTGTCTGCGTCCCGTTTGCGATTGCCCAGAGTGATAACTTTGGTTTTGGTTTTACAATACCCAATTGAACTGAAACTGCTCTGTAAGTGCAAAGCTAGGGGAAGAATTCCATAGAAAATAGTAAGACTTCGAGTCCCTACATGCCAAGAACACAACGCTATATATAGAACAGTTCAAAGCAGCAAATTATTCTTAACTTAATATTTAGACCTCCTACCTCATAACCGACTCTAACTTCAGTGGCTGCCCTATGGAATTTCTTTGGCACCCTTGTTTTTCCATACCGGAGGATTACATTTCTCACAAAAATGCCTTTTCTTTCCTCAGGTTCTTGGCTCTCCTTGGCCCAAATGAATGAAAGGAAGAAAAACTTGTTAACTGCGAGCGTGTTGTGTAAAATTTTAAATGTGTTGCTATTCATATGTTCCGAGAAAAGAAGTAACAAAAAATTGGATATTAGTAGATTTTTAAAATATAGAGAAGCTGCATGTAGATTTTCGTGTTAGAGCTAAATATTTTTATGGTTTGACAATGAATTTTCGAGCAAGGAGATAATGGATATTTTTTTTCCTGGTTGCGAGTAATTTTTAGATGGATATTACTTTAGTCAATGTTACGAATAAGACCACAGAAGGAACAAATATCAATTGCAAAACTTTACTGTATATTTATAATACACTCAAACAACTACTTATTACATGTTTGTTCTACAAAACGCTGCTAAGCTTAAGGCAATAGCAGTTCCTGTATTATGAGATGTACTGCGCTCAGCTTGCGTACGAAACGGAATAAATCGAACCTTATAGTTAGAACGTAGCAAAAAAAATAGAGCAATTTAGGCTAATATATATATATATATATATATATATATATATATATATATATATATATATATATATATATGATGTGCACTTCCCATAGAATCGTTCCATAAGGCCCCGTGTAAACTACGCTTAAGGAAGTTGAAAAGACGGTTAGGCCAACCGTCCACACTAGTCCGTCACGAAAATGGAGCTTTTCGAAAACGCTCTTCAATCCAGAAGAATTTGGAAACGCCGGCCTTGAGATTTGGTGTGGACGAAAAACATTTTGAAAACAAAGCTTTTTGAAAACGAAAACATCACGATAATCATATGATTTCCCTGACCGAGGTTTCCTCAAACACAAACACAAAATGACCGGTGATTGTTGCGTTTTCAAATTTCTCCGACGTAGTGTGGACGGAAAACATTTGATGCGTTTTCAGAGTGAAACTTCCGTCTTCAGTAAAAATCCTCCGGCTTAGTATGGCTGGAAAACATTTGATGCGTTTTCAGAGTGAAACTTTCGTTTTCAAATTTCTCCGGCGTCATGTGGACGGGACCTAAGTTGCAAGCCAAGTGCAGCAACAAAAAAATGCAACTGGTAACATCAAACAAGACATTACTTAAGGTAAATTCCTAGTCCTTTGTTTAAGGTAGCCAAAGCCCGTCTTTTTGACAGATAAACTTTAAAGTAGTTTACATTAAAACGTCCCTATTGGTACAAACACTTACGAACAAACCGTTTGTGATATATTGAGTAAAGAAACAAAATTGTTTCCCTGATCTTTGGTTGATTGAAACTTCGGTTTCTGGGAAAAGTAGAAAAAGAACAGCTGAAGTTTACCTTATTCTCTTACTGAAAGTGGGACTAAGCTTGTCCAAGGCTACTTCTGCTATGATCCGCAACATCATGATGATAATTTTCTTATCCGTTTTTGATTTGTTTAATTTATTTATTTTATGAACC